>NW_017306527.1:815317-863720 GCF_000935625.1 Nanorana parkeri | reverse complement strand
TTTTTTCACCTGTATTTATTCACCTTATACCAGTAGATGTGGTTTTATTTTAAAACTTGCTAGATTTTTTAAATTACTGTTTTCTAGCCCAATATTGTGAGTGTCAGAGTGACCCATCTTTACAATTAATTTATTATTCACAACTGTACTTTCACTTTATGGCACATATATAACTAATTTATTTACATATCTGGTTCACATCTATCTAGTATTTATATTTGTATTTATATGACATGTATATTTATTATTAATATATATGCACATACGCACTTTTGGATTGCATATAGTTGCAAGTAGGAGTCGTCCACTTGTACTGTTTTCAGTTTGTGGTATCACAAGCATCACATAATTTAAGGATTAAACATAGCACGCATCACAAAACCAAGCGCAGCACACCGGTTTATAATTGATCACTTTGATAGATATTGCTGCAGCTGGATCTCTTGGCTATATTTTATTTTTATATTTATATCCTTTCTTGTTATTTTCCTTGTATGTTTGGTTTTTTAGTCTTAATTTAATTAACTTTTATTTTTGCCATATATCCTAGCGCAACTATTTTGGTTACCATCTGAGATCAGAAAATGTTCCTCTCTAGCGAAATCAAACTTAGATCTGACTAAGAAAGACAGTGATCCACACAACTAGTCTCCTGCTGCCATTGAGGCCTTCAAAGCCCATAAGTCCGTATTTGTACTGCTTCAATCATTTTTTACCCCAATCCAGCCTTACCTTTTATCCTTGAGATCGATGCATCTGAGACAGGAGTAGGCGCCCTCTTGTCTCATTGCCCTATGCCAGATGGTCTCTTACACCTTTGTGAGTTTTATTCCAAAAAGTTATTTCAGTGGAGTGCAATTACCATAACAGAGACAGAGAACTGTTGGTCTGAATTCTGGCTCTCAAAGAGTGGAGACATCTGCTTGAGGGTACTACGGTTCCTGCACTTATTCTAACAGATCATAACTTATCTCTCGGAGGCCAAGTTGCTCTCACCACGCCAAGCCAGGTGGGCTCTGTCTCTTTCTTGGTTCAATTATGTGGTCTTGTATTTGCCCGGCTCAAAAAATGTGAAGGCTGATGCCCTGTCCTGCCAATTTTCTGAATTGTCCAGGGAAGACTCTGTACCCACTCCAGTTATTCCTCCAGTTAGGACCATATCCTGCCAACGATCCACACCAATTTAACCTCTCCCGTTGGAAGAGCAGAATCTGGCCACGCAGCCTATGGGTCATTCTGAGAAACCATAGTGTAAGTGTTTTGTACCTGAAAATGTATGCATTAAACTGCAAACTTACCATAACTCCAAGAGTGCCAGCCACCCTGGTAAGAATCAGATGACTTGGGCTATTTCTCGCCAATTCTGGTGTCACTTACGTGGCTGCATGTTCCATTTGTGTCCAAAGCAAATTCCTATTGGCACCTTCCTGTGGGCCTACAACTTATTCCCAATGGGGAATACAACCTATTCCTAATGGGGAATATCGTTGGTCCCACCTAGCCATGGACTTTATTGTTGACCTTCCTGTGTCTCGTAGTTATACCATTACCCTCATGGTTGTCGAACGTTTTTTCAAAATGTGCAATTGCATACCATTCAACCATTCAAGAAGTTTCCCACATCAGAAGCTTGCCTTGGTGTTTGCCAGGGAGGTCTTCTGCCTACATGGTATACCTAAGGAGATAGTCTCAGATCGGGGTAGCCTGTTGTCTCTAGATTCTGTCTCTAGATTGTCCCTAAATGCCTTTTGCACTCAGTTTGGAAATCGACTCTTTCTCCAGTCCAATGGCACCGCTGAGCGAGCCAACCAAGCCCTGGAGCAATTTCTCCGCTGCTATGTCTCGGACCATCATGACATTGGGCTAATCTACTACCCTGGGTAGAGTTTTGCTAGCAAAACTCCTGGCAAATTCCTTCTTAGAGTGATAATGCAAACACCAGCTCACTATTTTACCATCCGCTTGTTAATTCGGTCTCCATCCTTGCATTTGTTCTGATCAACCAAGTGCGCTGCTATTTTTCCTGTTCTCCGAGTATGACCCTGGCTCTGGCTGACTGATCTCCTGGCTCATGACTCCGGCTTTGTTTCTGTTCATCCTGCTCTTTGTGTTCACTGACCTGGTTGGGCTGACTATCCTCTGTGGCTTCTGACCTCTTGCTTGCCACTGACGATGCCCTGGACTGTCTCCTTTTTTTTTTGCATTTTATTTTTATGTTGTTTTTAGTAAACTCCTTTTGATTATTTGGTAAATCTGCACTTTAAGTTTCTGTCTGGTTTCTTGGTTCCCTGATACTCTGTCAGTTAACAGGTCTTTCTGATCTAATCCATATCATGCCCACAGTTGACGTTGTTGAAAGTTTCTCTACAATCTTGGTTTATCTACAGTGTTCTCCTCAGCAGGGTCACCTTAAATTATATCACAGATGGCTGGTATCAGCATCCAAATTGTAGAAAATGCTGAGCCCACTGACTTGCTAGTAGAGCAAGCTGAAACTGCCCTCTTTCCCACTCTAAACTTAATATTATTTAGCAAATAACTTAAGCCAGCATTCATATCTTGCTTGGGTTACTATTTGTTCAGTTCTGAAATAGAAAGAAACAAAGCTGTCTAGTTCCACTGGCAATAAGGGAAGAAGCAGCAACATATTCCATACAGTGAGATGTCATTTGTACAACATTTAACCAATTAAAGTGGAACTAAACTTGCTTCAACAAAAAAAAATCACCAGTAGGTAGGGATTTTCAGCAAAAGAGTCATGCAAAGTTTATTTTGCCCAAAAAAAAATTATCTGGCTCCTGCGGTTTTTTTGTTTTCTGTGTACACTGTACCAGTGCCTCCAGTGCACAGTCCACCTATATTCTCGGCATGCTGAAAAAAGAACCAGGTAGTGGATATGCACACTGGAATTACATCATCATTGGCCACCCAATGGCCAAAGAGATCACCATGTGACATGGGAGAATTGGCACTGGAAATGGCGGAGGTGGAGGACGCAGTAGTGATCCTAGACCCATCATGTCAAAAAAGATATCACGCCAAATAGATTTCAAAGATGACTTGAAATCCCATATAAAAAAACAACAATGCTTTGCGGGTGTACAGTGCCTCTTTTTCAAGGAGATAAACAGAAATAAAAACCTGACAGGGGTCTAAACCCTGATATTTCCCTTTTAAAATAGAAAAAGAGATTGAAAACACAGAGTCCTCAATCTCTTTTTCTGTATCCCCTGTTATCAATGAACAGGAATCCTTTATGAGTGTTCCTGTTCATTCATAACTGTTTACTATAACCACAATTATGAATGAACAGGAGTGGGTATAGATCACTCCCATTCATTCATAATTGAGGATATATTAACCATACCATATCCTCAATTATCTACAAACACTCAACGATCACTGATCGCTGAGTGTATGTAGCTTGCTCTCCTCTCTGACACGCTGTCACAGGAGGCTGAGCGAGCAGAGCAGGGAGGAGAGCCCAGCCTCCTGTGACGCTCTGCCGTACTGTGATAGGCGGCTGAGCGGTGTGGGAGGAGAGACACCGGCCGCTAATGGCGGTCTCCTCCTGCACTCGGCCGGCTGTCACTTTTTCTCCTCCACGCTGGGACAAAGAGCAGCGCCCAGCGGGGAGGATGGAAATCACGGCTGCGCCGACAAAACGGCAGGAAAATGGCACTTTCAGTTTCAGATGTCTGAAACTATACGGATTACTGCTGCTAGAAAATTTAATGAGCCAATAAGGGAGTTTTCTATGTGCTTGTGGTTTTTATAGTTGAGCACAGGTTTGTCTCCATTTCCAAGAGTGAATTGAATGCTGTGGCACAGACTAATAATATATGTTTACATTATCCACTCTAAGGGATTAATTTGCAGTATTACTGGGACTGTAAAGGCCTGTACAACTCATAAGCTACTGTATTAGTGGCTGGTGTGTTCTTCATTTTAATTGACATAGGCGCATTTAGCATAGCATAGCATAGCAATATTCGTTCACTTAAGCTGTTTTCTTTTACACTGGATAAGAATGTGAGGAGATACCATAGTTGTGTTTTAAACAGTACTGTAGAGTTCTTTGTGATCATTGTCGGAGGATCAAGAGTCAGCTATGGGCTCCAGCCATCACACCAAGTTCCAGACTGTCAATGAGCTTTTCTTCTAGCTTAAAAAATGCACACAGTAAGAGTAAATATGTGTCTGCTACAAATAAGGTCTACAATAATCCAGTAATATTAGGAATGGGTTAAAAATATCGGGGTTATTCACTGTAACCTTGTCATTGCTGCCATTTGCAGGTATTGCAGTACACTACTATTTATGGTAGCAACAGTTTTTAAAAATATTGCTTGACTAATGTCTATTTTCACGGATGAACATGCTATCATTAACCGTCATTAGGATATTTTCAATGGACAACGTGTACAATCAAGCAGAATGTTATGAAATGCTGGAAAAAAAGCCATAAGAGAAATGATTTTGACTAGATTATCTCCCCTCTACCCTCTACTCTTTATAGCGTTCTTTGCTCATTTTTAAGAGTTTCTAAATAGCATCAGTGAGGGTGAATAATATTAGTATTAATATATTGCTGTAACGGAAATAACTTTGGATAAAATGGGCCACAAAAAAAAAAAAATGTCTCCAACTTTAAACAATTGGTTACACCCCTTGAAACCGCATGCAATTAGGAAGCGCAACTTGTCATCAGCTAAGATAGATTCACTTTGTTTAAAGTGTATTTCCACATTTGTAGCCATATTGGGATAACACCTATTTAATATCTGTTACATATTGCAATTCACATATCATAAGCTAAAAGAACATTTAAAGAAGAACTCCGAGCAGAAATTTTATTGGCCCTTGCAGTCGGGTTAAACTCGCACCGCAAAGGCTAATTGCTCTTTTTTTCCCTAGGGTAAAACAAAAAAAAGTTATGCTCACCCGAACCTCAAAGCCGACAGTGCTCCCTCCACCCTCTCTCCTCGTTCACTGCAGCAATAGTACGTTCTTCTGCATCCTCAAGTCATATACACTCTATTGGACATGATGATTTCAAGATTCCTAGACCTGTGCAGCGGAGGGGGAGAAACAGCTCGGAGCACCAGGTAAGTATAATTATTTTGCCATAGGCAAAAACGAGCAGTTAACCCTTGCAGTGCGGGGGTAAATACATTTCTGCCTGACGTTCTCCTTTAAAAAATGCTTCTTCTAAAAACAGCAGTTTAAATTGCTTTATCTTAGGTTAGGGGTTATTGGCTTTTTAAGGGTTGACATTTTTACTTGCTTCTTCTTCTTTGTAATGTTAGGAGGGGATTCTTTGGAATTATAGCACATTTTTCCATCTCCTGCAATGCTTCCCCTTATTCAATTTGTCTTACTTTCTATATTATTATTTTGGCGTCATTCTTGATATATCAGATACTACATCTTGGCCCCAATCTATGGTTTGTAGTGGAGGAGTGATAATAAAATAGCAATGATTCTGCCACTTCCAGTGCTGCTCCAAAGGTGGAGTCCTCCAGAGACATAATTTCTTCTCCACCTGTCGTTCTGTGCATAGACTCTAGTTGACATACTAGTACTTTCATGCTTATGGAACATTTTGCAGAACAGATCTCCTCCCAGTGTCCTGAAGCTACATTGCATGTTACTGAACCTAAGCCTCTGCCGCAATCCCTCTTCCTAGGCTACATCTTTAAAATAGGATGTAGGACTATATGATCATGTGACTTGATTTAAGAACATATGCCGTGTTTCCCCGAAAATAAGACACTGTCTTATATTTTTTTGGCTCAAAAAAACACACTAGGTCTTATTTTCGGGGTAGGTCTTTTTTTTTTTTAATGTATAACAATCCAAAGTTAATGCAAATCCAAATTAAATAATCCAAAATGGCAAAGTTAAGAATAGGGTGATCAGGGCAATCAGGGGTGCCATACCTTTCCAAGAGCAATTTGGTAACCAGAAAAAGCGAAGCGCACTTTCACTATAGATTCCTCACAGGCGGAGTGCATTTAGTATCACTCCGCCTGTGACAGGAGTCGGTGCTATAGAGGAAACATCAGCTTATGCGGATCTGCTCCCTGTGCTGCCACCTCGCTTCTTCTAGTGCTGGCTTCATTGGCACCGCTGATTATCTCCCGCAGCTCTTCAGGTTCCCCCTTATGCCACCACCAGCCCTGGCAATGCTTACAACTAGGTCTTATTTTTGGGGTAGGTCATATATTTTAGCAATTCCCAAAAATAGTACTAGGTCTTATTTTCGGGGTAGGTCTTATTTTCAGGGAAACAGGGTATTTTTGGTACTTTTACATTTTCTTTATTTTTATGAAAGTTCTTTTTAATGCAACTACCATGGGTGTCTGTATTAAACCATGCCTTTATTGTGGTGCCTTGATTTCTGCTTTAAAGCCTATCTCTGGGGAAACAAAAACTCCCCTTGCAGTGGGACTGTTAACTGCACGTTTATGTCTAGGGAATTGTGTAAAGTAGTTTTACTTAACTGATCATTACTCCCCCGCTGATCAGTTATCACCTTTCTTCCCTCCACTCCAGCTTGTGGACTGTCCTTCAGCTTCCTTGCATATAATGCAGGGCGATGGACCTGGCGCTGGTTTTGGTGACAGCAGGAGCGGGGATCAGGTAAGTAAAACTGTTTACACTGGTGTCCTAGACATAAATCAGCAGTAAACCTTGCAGCTCAGGGGCAGCCCCACTGCAAGGGGAGTTTTTTTGTTTTGCCCAGATATTAACCTGTTAATGTCTAGACTGGGTCCATCCAACTCATAACTCCTTACTGCTTTTCTCACACTAAGCTACTAAATGTAATTATCAATGGTAATGTTCCGAATACATGACGGGTCCACTGATTTATTTTTTGATTTTAGTAAGATGACTAACGGTCACAGATGTGTGTATTCAGATTATTTCATCGATTAACATAGTTTTACAATAAATAGCATGTATTCCTTTCAGCTTTTACATTTCCAAAGCCTTTTTTTCTTAAAGTAAAACTTAACTTTATCCTTGATGGATGGATCAGAATAAAATAAAGAAAAACAGGGTATGTGTTTCTTACTATAGACTCTACAAACTGTACTTACAGTAGCCCTACTAAAAACTGTAATTTTCAACATAAGATTACAATGTTCAGATTGCAAATGTGATTTGCCATGGCAGTGATGAATCTAACTAGTGACTTGTAGAAAATTATAACAGCTCTTACTCCTGGCACTCAGATACATAAAGCCTATAGTTCTGTTAAAGTAGAACTGAAGCCAAAACTTTTAAGAGTTAAAACCCCAGTCCATTTTATTACCATCTACCATTGGGAGATTTACTTCCTGACCAATAGCCACAACAGGAGCATATCTCCCCAATTTAAGGGAAATCCCTGGTGGTCAGCAGGGTCACAAGAACTATTGTCTCCAATGGAAGGTTCCCCATCTATTCCTGTTCTGATGACAACCCAAAATGTAGGATTTTCTTTCACATTCAGTGATCAGGAGAAATAGAGAGGGTGAATCTCCCTAACTGAGACACAGACAGTAATAAAAACCTAAAATAACATAAATGGCCAGTACACAAACAGTTAAGACCTCAGATGTGTACTAAGGTCAAAACACAAAAATTACATACAAAGAGAAAAACAAAATCACCAACATTTTGGAGGCACGGAGGCTCCCTTTCTCAAGGGACTGCAAAAGCCTGACACCAAGCCACATTCAGGTACTTCCACTGAATGCATTTGAAGAAAAAAAATGAATGATGTATTAACAAATACAAAGCTGCATTACCTGGTGTATTTTTATCTACCTGGAATTCAGTTTTAATAGAACAGTTTAAAATTAAGCCAATGTAACCAGTCCTCCACCAATTGAAGCTATACTTTGCTCACACCTGCTGGTACATTCCAAATTGCACAAAACTAATGATGTTATAGATATGCAAGATTAACATATCAATTAAATAATGTACATACTTTGCAATAACGGATGCTATTTTACTCTAAGTTTGTGCTGAAGCTGCAACCTCCTCTGACAATTCCACTAATGTTGGAGGTACTCTGTGCCAGCCTGACACCACTGCTCCCCCTTCCATGGATTAACCATGTGCCTAGCAGTGGCCTGGGAAGTCTTTGCAGATGTAGTGTGACAGAGCCTCTTTATTATTAATTTATGTCACTGGTGTCCCATACATTCCTATATTAGACAAAACATTTGTGAAAAGGTTGGCACAGATGCAGATGTAATACAGTGGACAAAAACACATTCTAACCATCTTCCTTTAAATTATAAGAAATAATCCCCTTTAATCAAGCTTCATTTGATGTAATTTAGACTACTGGGAATTAAGTTCTAACCGCAGGGAGTAAAAGCAGACTATCTGACTCCTTGTAAATTCTAGTAGGTTTTTCTGAATATTCTTTTTAATCTTAACCTTCTTCTAATAAGCCTTCTTTATCACTTCCTACCTGCTATGTTCCTACCAATTTAATCCAATTAAAAATCAAAAAAAGCTATTTTCAAATAAAAGAATTACCCTTTGAACATAGACAATGAGTCTAATTCATTTGTTAAATCTGATTGATAAATCTGAAAAGAATTAAACCATAACCATTGAACTCTTTCCATTCCCCTGGGGGCTTACCTTCCATTACTATTCCACAATTACTTCCTATAATACTTTAATTTTTTCCTTAAACTATTAAGGATAATTACACTTTAGTTCAAACAAACAAAATCATAAAAGTCATTGCCACGGAAGCTATTTTGTAATAAGAATGACTACTGTTCTTGGACAATAAAAAATGGCACACAATTCAAACATGGCTTCCTTAAATGGGGTCTTTTGTACACTGCTTTCATAGTGAACTCCTCCAAAGACGTAATGTCCTGCTTATCGGATTGGCTCACAGCTGTTTTCCAGCAATGTTCCTGTTATTACATCAAAGGGACCGGTCCTGTGACTACAGCAGGAAAACTCTCTCACTCAGGAAGTAAGGTGAATCCTTGAACTCCGGTACAAATGGCAGAATGGAAGTTTCTGCACTATAACATACTAAAATCCTTGCTATGTATGAACTACCATATTTTTATCCTGAGCAAAAGCTGAATTAAACTTTAACTAAAAAGTACCTAAGACTATTTTTCTCCAAAACCAGCAGAAAAATCTAATGATGGATGAGTTAAAAAAAAAGCCAGGAGGAGATTTGTCAAAGTCATGTGAGGCTTCTGCTCCAATCACAGAGAGAAGAAAGAACTCCATAACACACCACAGGCTCCATGCCTTGACCTGAATTTTATATAATATGTGAAGTATCACTGTGTAGTGTAGCAACAAGATATAGAAGAGAGAAGTATAGAGCGAAGATGGCAATATCTGCTAATATATATATTTTTTTTATATAATATAAATGGTGTCCTACCAAGTGCAAGGGCTACCTAAATAACCCCATATAACAATGAAAATAGAATAAGACTCCTTTAAAATGTTTGACTATGTAAAGGAAACTCCAGCTACATGACTGAATACTCTAGATAGATTGCACCCTTGCTGAGCAGCTATACAACAAGTCTCACTATTTAAAACCAGTAAGTAAAAATCCACTTGGATCAGTTCAACATCAGCAGGCCATGCTGCCACACTACAGTCCAGCTCTAACAGATACCTCCCTGTTAAACTATATTTTACACATTTTTAAAGGAGAACTATGGGGTCAGGGCTTTTCCCCATAGTTCTCCTTAGGGTAACGGGAGGACACAAACTAGCATCCTCCCATTAGCCTAAGCTCAGTATACCGCGAGCTACAGCTCGTGGTATACTGAGACACCGCAGCCGGAGAAGATCCCGACATCGATGTCGAGATCCGCCCAGCTGCGTGAGTGACAGCTGGCTCTGCGTATCTAGAGGCAGAGCCAGCTGTACCCGCCCCCTCCCCCGTCCGATCCGCCAGTCAGCGCTGGCGGATCGGAGCGGGGTGGGGGGAATCCAGCCCCTCCCCTGTCACGGCAGAGAGCCGTGACAGGATCGAGAGGTGAGCGAAAGCCAGTATGTGTTCGCTCACCTCCCGATCTACTGAGCCAACCTGTGAGAGTCTCATTGTCACAGGTCGGCTAGAACTATGAGGTGAGTGGAAATCACTCATCTCATAGTTCTCCTTTAATAATACATGGTAGAAATCAACTATCCATTACTTCTGATGTTTACGGTAAAGGATTAGTCCACCCAAAGTGATATTTTAGTTTTTTTTTTTGTTCAATACATTTTTATTCAAGTTAAAGTAATGATTTTACAGCATTAAACAAGTAAAGGCATATTAATACCATCAAGTCCTAAATCAAGAGCCATGAGACAATGTATAATAAACAATACAATCAGGCACCCCAGCGTGAGTAAATCAGTGCACATCACGGTTGGAGGTGGCCACGAATCATAGGGCAACAGCAGTGGGGCCCCAGGCTGCCATCACGTAATCACCACTGGAAGCTATAATAGCCAGAAAAAGAGGAGAAGGAAAAGGAGAAGAAATGATGACTGAAGTAAGAGCAAGAGAGGAAAAAAATCAAAGAAGAGAAGATCAGACACAGAGAGAGATGTTGTTAATGTTGTGAAAATTCAGTTTACAAAGAATACCCAATCACATGCTAGGAAAAATAAAAAGAAACAGTAATTTTGCTTCAACATAATTGGATAATGGAAGTCAGTACAACTTTACCTTATTCACGAAATAAAATTCCCTTGCAAAGTGAAAACAGGTTATATAGAATGTGATAATTTTCTGCTATATGTTAAGAAGAAATATTACCAACGAGGAGAAGCAAATCTATATTGCTAGAAGTCCTTCGACATGACAAACTTTTGACAGCCTGTCCATTTTTCCATAATGTTACAAATGAGTAACACATTGCATATGGGACCCCTCATTGTGATCCTTACCCCAACTAGTGTAGCTAAAATTATTTTCAGGAGCTTAGCACATAGCCTCACATATTTTGCCAGAGTGACATGTATCCACTGCAATCATCTACGTTTTATTAACAGCATAGCTCCCAACTGTGCCTCACTTGCCAGGACTGTCTATCTTTTGGAACCAAGTCCCTCTGTTCCTCTTCCTCATTTGTCCCTGTTTTTGGCCCGAAGTGTAAATCTCTATAAAAAATGTAGTATTAAACTATCAAAAATTATTTACTGCACAAAACCTTTTATATAACATTTACATGTTTCCGTTTGTGATTTTGAAACTCCAAAATAAGGGAAATGCAGTGATGAAAAAAGCAATATTGGGTTAAACCAATATTTTATTTGTTTAACAATCTTCATGGTCCGTAATATTGAAGACATGGCAGGGGTGCGTTCTTTGTCTACAGACTTCATGCTATAAGGTGTCCTTCTTTCCCATCTCAGAAAGTTGGGAGGTATGCAAACAGTGCCAGAAGAAGGAAGTACATAACTGTAAGGGTAAGGTGCTGCAAGCATGCATCTAAGTTTAATAAGGTAGTTGGTTAGTGGTTGTAGATACATAAAAGCACTCCTCTGACGCTGAGCATATAATAGAAAATGTCATGAATGTCACTGGTTACTTGGAAGATGCACTCAGTGATTATCACTAATGCATCCCATATGCTGCTTGTAGCTAAAGGTTTCAAAACCTTTATACCCTTTACTACTAATTCTTAAGGATGAAGGGAAGATTTCAGTGTGTGTGCCTTTTGTTTATCTCACAAAACTATTTAAAGCTCATCTCTTCTTCTATCTTTATTTTTGAACATTTGTTTTGTTACGGCTATGAGAAATGTTTTTGCAGACTGTCAGCAAATTTTCTAATAATCAGCTGTCTTGTTTACTAAATCATTCTGCTGAGCGTCTGCTCATATGTCATTTCCACTTTTGGTTTCTTTCCTCCTACACTTTTATCCTTACCTAACCCCACACACTTCTAGCCACATCTAATAGATTATTATATCCTATGTGCAGAGCATGGAAAATGGTCAAAATGTCCCCATAAAAACCACTTGCAATCATAAACTATAGTGTGACTTATTAGGAAAACTCGGTAGTAGTGGCAGGTGTACAAATAACTGTAAAATCCTTTCTAATACGAAAAGAAAAAAAACCTTTCCTGTTTCCTGTTAGAAGAACTGGGGACTTCTTTCATCCATACAAATTTAACCCTAAGTGAGCATACTCTGCTGCTTAGTGTTCACTCCCTCCTCTAAGCTCTTCTTTGCAGAAAGGCACCTCCTGCTGACGCTAGTTTGTGTCCTCCCGTTACCCTAAGGAGAACTATGGGGAAAAGACTTAACCCCATAGTTCTACTTTAAGCAGTTTTGGAGGCTTGCTGCAAACATTTAGCTTCACACCCTTATGGATCATGCAGAACTTGCTTCCTGGAGCCAATATGGCAGCATATATGTGGTAGTAGCCACATGTATACTGCCATGGATTAGTGCCAGGAAAAGAAAATTATAGGTAAGTATGATACAATTTTCTGTTTCCCGGTGCCAACATGTATGCTGCAATGGATTGGCACGGTGAAAGGAAACTTATGGGTAAGTATGATACATTTTTCCATTATCTCTGCTTTCCTCATCTCTGTTTCACTCAAGTTCCACTCACCCTATCTCTTTATTGCACTTCTACATTTTATCAATGAAAACAAGGTGTTCTCTG
Source organism: Nanorana parkeri (assembly GCF_000935625.1). Classification (NCBI taxonomy): domain Eukaryota; kingdom Metazoa; phylum Chordata; class Amphibia; order Anura; family Dicroglossidae; genus Nanorana; species Nanorana parkeri. The sequence goes on along the minus strand of NW_017306527.1, from coordinate 851,045 downwards.
ATTGGACAATGTGGAGAGGAGGGGCAGATAACATTACAATCTACACTTTGTCCAATCAGAGAACACCTTTTATTAATTGATAAAGATACAAGGAGTTCTCTGAATGGTGATAGTGCCGAGTGATCAACTCCCTCTGTGCTGTGTGAAGAGGGAAAGCCATTGGAGCCACAGCCAGAAGAGATAAGCTATGTTGTGTGAATTACTACAGTGATTTTCAGAATCCCCAGCAGCTCTCTGGATATCAGAGATGGATACTTACATTGATTCAACCTTTACCAGTGTAAGTATCTAAAAAATATAATTCCTGGAGTTCCACTTTACAGAAAGATGTGGATAAATAAAAACTTGAAACTTTCTCCTTCTCGGATTTGAATAGGGAATATGATTTTACATCACTATTATGAGTGTATTAAAGAGCTGTGCCCATATATTTAAAATGACAACAAAGTCACCTTTAGAAATGCTTAGTAATGGCAATCTACCAACTGATACTTATAGATAAATTGCAGGCTTTGTATTCTTTGCATTCCTCCTTTTCCTCCCATGGTGGCCATTTTTACTAAGGGCAGATTAATATATCTGTCTTTACTTCCTGGAACTCTGGCACATGTGACTAAGACATGTGACCATGCACATCATCTCAAGGGAAATATGCCTTTCCCTGAGATCTTGCGAGATTCTGCAGTTTACAGATGAGATTTCCCAGCAATGCACTGCTAATGTAACATTCCCAGGATGCATCACTTGGGCACAGGCTACATCACTAATGCCTAAGAGGATCAGGAAGTGGAAAACAGTAATTGTAAGTAAAAGAAAAACATGGTTATTGACCTAATCGATGTAAAATAATTTCATAGCAGCATACCGAGCTGAATGCTGATGTGATTTTTAGTGAAAGGGGAAAAGGTCTGCCTTAATGTGTTTTGCATATTGTGTGTATTTCTCCAACTTCTAGCATTTTTCACTGTATTTTCTCACTGATTGTTATTGTAATGTTGGAATTTTCATTCAATTTCTGGCCAATCATTCTTTTTCCAGTTTCTAGTCAGGGTGGTAAAGGAGTTATATCGATATTGTTATTTTTGTCTATATGTCTGTATAATATTTTAAGCCTCTAATCTGTAAACATGCCCATGAATTAATACCAATATGTATTGTGATATTGCGATCAGGAATGGATTGCGTCTATTTAATATGGTGTTCGGTAATGAGATTGATAAATCTCCCTTGTTACAGGTGAGCTCATAGGTAGCTATGGTGACGCTTTGGGCGCTGGGTGGGCACTTTTCAAAATTTGCACATGGTGCTGCATCATGGGTTCAATTAGCACAGTGGGCAGTTTTTGTGTGGAATAGGAGATAGAGTTTCCATCAGAACTGCTGCTTGCAAAGGAGAGTGGCCAATTTGGGATGGTGCCTGTGCAGAAGAGCAGGTTCACAGGCAGTGACGTGGACACCTGAAGAAGTAAACAGAAGAGAAGGTTTGGGTCTGGAGTGTCAAGTGACCATGGCCATGGCTTTAGGTAAGTGAAAAGGGAATTTAGATTTGTATCCAGTGATCAGTTAGAGGAGGTTAACCTTATCCTGGTCCGATGCTGGCGACGTACACTGTACGTCGTCAGTCACGAAGGGGTTAAATCAGCTAAACACATTTCAGGTGTATCAAAAGAAAAGGTGTCAGTCTTACATTTCATTTTATTGAGAAAGCAGCTACAACCTTAGTAGAAAAGCCTGTCCCCTGTCAGAATGTTGCATAGTTGGAACCTTGCAGTTTCAATGGAAGCAGTGGTCTTCTGCAGAGGTCTGAAATAACATGGCAAGTTCTCCCTTCAGCAGGGAGCATGCGCTTTGCTGACTGCTGAGCTGTAGATCTGGGCATGTTGGATCTCTGCAGAGTGTACCCTGTTTCTAAGAACATGAGTCCTTCTCTGCAGCATGCTGACAGGGGACAGGTTTTTCTACTGGCTGTGGCTGCTTTCTAAAGGAAATTAACTTTAATACTTTGCAGATTTGCTACTAGCTGTAGCAATCAATCAGAAGCTAATGTCTATCAATAGATTTTGCTGGGAGTCCATCATAAACTAGAACAGAGTTTAGTATATTTAATTCCAATTATAACCCTCCATGGTTTTATGAACAGAGGATTCAATAACTGCTACTAGTAAGAAATAGGCACCTATTGTAAGTTTCAATCTATTTAAGTTATGTTTATTTGTAAAATCTAAATATATAAATATAATCTGAGAGTGCCCAACTTAAAGTGTTCACTTGCAAAAGAGTTCCTCCAATAATTCCCACTAAATTCCGATGTTTCGAGAAACAACATTCTTTGGGATTTGAAATATGTGTTTTACTGGAATCTCTCCTTAAATTGAAAGATAAATACTTTTATACAACTGACTGTTTACTTCCACATCCCTGCCCACGTCTCTAGACCAGAAAACCTCTAGCCGCAACTATACCTACATCCCAGATTTCTGCACTTGCATATTAGTTTCACTCAGTGCTCTAAATGAAGCAACACCCTTGAGATTTCCTTGAGTACAAATTACAACTGTCATTCAGAATCACGTTCTCTTTAATGCCTCATTTTTTAAACCAGCATCAGCTTCCATTTTTTTTTTGCAATTTCTTTTCCTGGCCTCTAGTTTGCAGGGGCTTCCCGTATATCTTTAAATACTGCCTGTTATTTATGGGTCAGGTTAGAAGCAAGCCACAAAATAATTCCCTTATGCCTATAAAGTACTCCACCTTCTCAGTGTTTTTGGCTTGTAAAATTTACAGGTTTCCAAGTTACTCAGAATTTACAACAACACATGTTTTAGGATCAAGGTAACACTTTTGAATTACATAACATATATGATCCCATATGACTAATTTTAAAAATGCAGGTGATAGCGTGTTGATGGTTTAGTGTGTTTGGCATTCTGCATCGATTCATGCACTTACAGACTTGGCCAAAAAAAGTATATGAGCATGATTTGAATATTTGTTGTGTACTCAGAACTTTATTAAATGGAGCATGGCTTATTACACTTGCAACCACATATGTGAGTGTATAGGTATATATGCAGATAAACAGTGGCGTTACTCCTTGCTCTGCACAGATGGCTATTAGAAAAAATGTACAACTCAGCTAATACCACATAATATAAACCTGATGATGGCTGTTGTGCTCTGTAAGCAACCTGATTGCTATCTGAGCCTAATAAAATTACTGGAAAACTGTTTTAGGAAGGGAGTACAAAGAGCAAAGCAGAGGTGCAAAAGTGCAGTAACCAAATCAACCAATCACATTTTAGTTTCCTGAACTGACATTAAGAAAAATGGTGAATCTTGATTGGTTCTTATTGTTTTCTGCACTTTGCTATATGCCTTACTGAATGAGCCAGAATATGTATTTGAGCATTTTGAATCCACTGAATAAACGTCAAAAGTAGGGATGAGCTTTGAGTTCGGATAAATTTAACCTGAACTCTAACTGTTTGAGGTCCACCAAACAGGCGATCTAAATGGCCACATCTGGCCAGTTCGCCCACATACCTGCCCGTCTAAACCTCCTGCTGCATCACCCAGAAGACATCAATTTAGTGGCGGTATTGCTACCGCCACTAAATAACAGCTTCCTACTTGTTAGCTTGTCTCACATTGTAAAAAAGCTGGTGGGTATCCTGGACGAAGTTATTGATCAAATATGGTTATGAACATATCATCCTATCACGTCAGAAAACCAACACAAATAAGAGCACCCCTGGCGACTGCTGAATGTTAACAAACTAGCCAGGGATGCTGGCTGACATCATTGATCACATATCATTATTACAATGAGTAGTGACCCGCAGATCTGTGCCTTGTAATCATAACAACTTAATGTTGCCCTTTAATCCTCACTAAACTCTATTTTTGTATTTTTTTGTTTTTTTTTTCACTGGTACATGTCCCTCGTGGTAGTGCCCAGCTTCCCATGCTTTTTTTTAAACCAAAAGCTTACAAATTGGCAGTGAAAAGACGCAGAACAACATTTCAAGAATTGGATTTGCGGAATTCAGACTATATTTACGAATCGTCCCACGAGCCAAACATAGGCTAGTTTGCTCATCACTGCTCAAAGATAGTGAGCTGGCATTCTGTTGTTATATTTTACTCCCTGTTGTCATATGGAATGGCCTTCAGCAATGACTTCTATTCAGCTCACAGCTTACATTTAGTCTTGCCATTTCTTGCCATTCGCTTACTACTATAATGTATGAACCAAACCACAAATGACAAGTCATTAACCAAACACTTGTAGGGCCGATTTACACCAGATGCGTTGGGGCTGTTTGTTGCGCGTTTCCATTGGGATACAGTCAAGTAGCCTTCGGAAACGCGTGTTTGTCGCGTGACTTTTTTAACCGCGAACCGTCGCGCGACAGACGCGCATATGCAATACGCCTAGGTGTGAACGAGACCTTAAGGTGAACCAGTGGCCAAGCTTTGGACATTCAGGTATCCACATATTCTTAACAAAAAAGTAGGTGATGTAAAAAAAAAAAAAAAGCCCACGCTGACCTCTGTAGCTGCAGCTACTCAGAAGCAATTCATCTTAAAAATTTACAGCAGAAGAACCAAAGTCATTCATGTCAGTTCTCAAAGTCATTGATGGAGGTTCTTGTGTTTTGCACGGTGCCATCCGTGAAGTTCATCCGTGACCAAAGAGATGTGACCAAAAGATGGTCACATCTCTTGCCTTGAAGAAGGGACCCTGTGTGGCCCCGAAACGTCGGCTCATGTTGGATTTCTGTGACATCATTGTCCATTAAAAGGACTCATTCATTTTAACTTATGGAGTGCTGGTGACCTATTTTCTTCAGTTCTCAAAGTCATTCATGTCAGTTCTCCCCCCCCCGCAGAGTACCTTCTCTGTGTGCAGGGATTAGAAGTAGGGGTGCACCGATACCGGTATTTTGGTACCGAGTACGAGTACCGATAAATTTTTTTCTGTACTCGCCGATACCAATTACCGAGTAACGGAAGTCCCATTCAGGAAGCCAGGTGGCGTGTAATGACTCGCCACCTGGCTTCCTGATTAACCAGGAAGCCAGGCAGCGTGTAAAGAGTCGCCACTCGGCTTCCCGATTAACAAGAAAGTCCCCTCTTACCTTAGTATGTGCATGAAGATGACGAGGGAGCATGAAGCCAGCTTCCCTGCCAATCAGAAAGCAGGGCGTGGCGTCATTAGACGGCGCCCGGCTTCCTGATTTGACGGCTCGGGCCGGGTACTGGACGAAGGCCGCATTCTCGCTGGAGAGGCCCCGGGGGATGACAGGCTGCACATACTAAGGTAAGGTAACCTTACCTCACGAGGCCAGCTTCCGGTCAATCGCGAAACCGGGCAGCGTGTAATGACGCGCTGCCCGGCTTCCTGATACCGGAAGTACTCGTGCTAGGCATCGGAGCATTTGGGCGAGTACGAGTACTAGTATCGGTATCGGTGCATCCCTAATTAGAAGGTTACTGAATCTCTGCTATGAGAGGAAGCAAGGTGTTCTGAGTTGCTGAAAAGTGCTTCTGCTGTGAACCGTGGAGATAACTTGCTCCACAGTAACTGCAACTACAGAGGTCAGTGTATTTACATCTCTTTTTCTTTGATATAAATACTTGAATATAGCCTGGCCACAGTTTTACTTTAATCATGTTTGAGTTAGAAGATTCATATAAAAGAGTCTTTGTAAAGTTGAAGCAAAATAACATGTAAAATAAAATGAGACTACGCTTAATTAATCAATAATGCAATTGTGGTGTTGTCTTAGTTGTAGGATGTAGTGCAGTTCTGCTCAATGCCAGAATGGATAACAAACAACAGCCCACTAACATCAGTTCATTGCAAGGGCAGCACTAAAGCACAAAGGACTCTTCATTAGGCAGGAGTGTATGCTGGCTTCTTGTATCTACTCTGCACTAACAACGTGGGAAGCACTAGATTCCCACATTCCTTCACTGACGTCAGAAACCCATATACACATTAAATCCACCTCTTCCATCTCCAGAGAGAAGAAAGGAAAATGCAACACAGAAGCAAACATTATGAATTTTAGCAAAATGTTAGCTATTGCAAGTCTTGTATCTTTAAATAAAAAAAGGAAATGTGTTTCATAGCCTGAATCAATTTATAAATGAAACACATTAGCAGAATACTCTTTTATTAACTGCCAACATAAACCGATTTCCCTGGGTTGTAGTATATCCCTAACTTACTATTTCACAATGTGCAGTGTTATAGTAAACATACTCCTTATTCTCTTACGCCTCTAACATGAAGATACGGTTACACAAATCTGACATTTTAGAATCCTGTAGCCCACTGTAAAAAAATAATGCAAAATCAGTGCAAGTACCATAACCAGTGACATCCAATCAGAATTCACTCTGTCAGACCAGAACATGATGAATTCTATTTGGTTGCTAAGGATCATTACAATGAGCTGTTTTTAATGAATGAGGCTGTTTCTGTGGCCACTGCTGCTCCATTTGTTGTAGCTTAGTAGCTGTCCCTTGCTGTGTTTGGGGCGGTGTGTTGAACTGCTGAAGAATAGAACCACTAACTTTTTGTGTGGGAGAACCACGGTCTGACTTTCCTACCTGCTGCCAACACAGAGTATTTTAACACTTGCTGCAGCCCTCAGCGTTTTTTAAAGAAACAAACTGCAGATTTACCAGCAGATATAAATCACAAGGGTTACATTGGGCTTTAATACATCACTGCAATATTTGTTTGGTAATACAAGTAGTTTAAAGTGACATTAAAACCTCAGATTTTGTAACATAAACCAATACTGTAATGTGTGCCTTACTGTAATCCATGGTTGTTTCCCTTCTCTTTGCTGCTCTTCCTTTTAAATCCTCATGTCTTCTCATGCTTGGGGAGAACTTCCCTTTGCAGCTGGTTGCCTCTTCCTGTAGTGCTGGCTCAGGTTGCAAACGTACACACAGACACCATGTATCCCTTTCAGAGACAATGCAGTCTGCTGCAAAACAGAAGTTCTGCCCAGCATGAGAACAGATACAGATTTAAAAGGAAGAGCAGCAAAGAGAAGGGAAACAACCATGGATTACAGTAAGGCACACATTACACTATTGTTTTATGTTAAAAAATCTGAGGGTTTAACGTCACTTTAAGTACCAGTTCTGCAGGGTCTGGGTACAGCCTCTAAAGCTGTTACTGAGGATATATGCTTTTCTGGATATCTGCTTAAAGAGACAGTTTGTAGATGAAGTAAAAAAATGTACTCTTGAAAAAAGAAAAAATGGCTAGTAAAAAGTTACACTTTTCTCAGTAAAGAGAAGACATCCGTCCTCCTAGGACACAAAAAATTGAGTCATGCTGGGAGTGGGAGGGGTTATACAAGGCTGGTCACTGTTTTTTTTTTTGTCAGTGTCCAAATCCTTTAAGAGGGTAGTGTAACCACATTGTCTCTGATTCCTGTGTCCCTCAATGTATGGAATTGAAATAGTGCTTACATCCTTTTGGTGTATTTAGTATGGAATGGGCTGCCTTAAGGCAATGCATGTGAATGTGCGGCACAGCGCATGTTAACACACTGTAACAGGGTGACTCCAGTCTGAGTCAATTTTGGCATCTGGAATATTCAATAAGTAGGCCACATATACAGGGCTATTCACAAAGGGTGAAGAGTTTGGAGAAGGCAGGAGAAGTGAACAATCTAGGACAACATAGCTGAACTGGAAAGATAATTTTTCCAAATCAGCTAGTTTGGCCTAGATTGTTCGCTTCTCCTGCCTTCTCCAAACTCTTCACCCTTTTGTGAATAACCCTGTTAGTTTACTTTTACTAGCTGAATTACAAATTCCACAAGCCTTACTCAAGGTGCCGGTGGTAAGGGAAAGGAAGAGAGAAAAATAGTTAAAAAAAGAGACCTAAAGGTAGTACATAACATAATAGAATACATTGCAGCTCGTGCCCACACTGGGTAATGCTGCTTTGTGTATGACTGCTTTTCATTATATAAATATATGTGCCTGAAGCATGGGTGTTAAAAGACAGAGATTACAGTAATCACCTTTTCGCCTTACATAACCCTTACATAATACTGTCAATTAGCCTACTAACCTACCAGGGAAAATGAAACTGTGTCATCTCATAACAGACAAGTACATTGAGTTAGCGTACCATGAAGAAATATGCTATGGTCAAATAGGTCAACAAAATCATAGCACAATACCTGTGTGTGAAGCAGCAGATGGAAAGGGAGATTCAGTCTCCTGAATTACTAGTTACTAAAAAAAAACGTACTTATTAGTGATTAGTTACAGGGGTGACATTTTAGTTCTAGTTCAATGAACTGGAGGCAATGTACCCTCAATTATAGTGAAGTCAGTGCTTTAGAAATATATGTAAGTCAGGAAGCAGAGATTGACAGCTTCCATTTGAGGCATCTCCCACAGCTGTTTTGGTTCATGGCAGATTCAGTTTAAACAAAAAAAAAAAAGGAAGAGGACTTGTAGACATGGCCTCCAGCATGTAAAAGGTCTTTGTATACAAAGCTTTAACAAAGCATTTGCAAAACTTTTAACAAACGTTTCTTGAAGTCTTAAAAGTACCCTTCAAGTCCATTTTGTGACTATTTAACACAAATGTTAATGGGAGTGCTGACACTTTAAGGCTGTGCTTACACAGGCGTTCAGGAGGTGATAATGCCGCCTCCTGTATGTGTTTTTGGAAAACAAAATCCCAATGGTTTTTTATTGCAATTGGGTACATGATTGTAGCATGGTCCTATTCATTGCAATGGTCACATTTGACAAGCGGCACCACTGGCAAAACATGACATGCTGCATATTTTTTGGGACAACGGGATGCAAAGCAGCGCAGCTATGTCATTGTATAAGGCACTGTTTGGCCACTTTGCTGACACTGGAGCAGGTGACTGGGGTGCGGTAAAACTCCCTTGCTGTCCGTGTAAACCAGGCTTAAAGATGGGGATATCCTAAAACATTTAATGTAAAAATGGCTTTATGTAGCTTTAGGCCCCTTTCACACAGTCTGATACGGAGAGGATCCATGCACAGATCCTCCCCTGATCACAGGAGTATAGATCGGATGTCACTGCTGTGACATCTGGGTCCGTACAGTTTTTTCCTCCATCTTGGGATAGTGTAAAAAACTGAAACTGCTGGACTCCATGTGTATCTATAGGGAATCTGATGTAAACGGATGTAGTACAGGCATGGAAACATGTTCTGGAGATGGACACCAAAGGACTCCTGTGTGAGTTTGAGAGCAATTTGTGGACCCTTCACTTAACTGTGGTCCAAGAACAAACATTTATTCATGATGATCCATGCACCCTTAAGACCATGCCTGAAATCCTACCACGACTGTTCATCAACCCCCTCACCATCCTCCTCTCCCTACCGCAGCTGACCCCATACTTGTCCCCCGCACCACTGCTCTTGCCACAACTGCACTGCAGTGATGCGCTCTTCCATATACAACCCGTTCAATAAACAAACACGCTTTTGCTAGCGATATAAAAATGGAAATAGTCAGTGAAGACTTCATTCACTTCCTGCCCAATTAATGTCAGGAGGAAACATGGATAAGCATTCTTTAAGTCTCAGGCAGGATGTAAAGAAGGTATGTAGTGTACTGCCTAACACCACACAGATATCACAAACCAAGCGCAAGGTTTGGCCTTAAAGAAGAATGCATCCTGCTTCTCATCTTCCCTAGAATTGAGTAGTGTCCCAGTTTATGTGACAGCACTAGGGGTCCCCCATCAGTGCAGCCCAAATCTGGTATAACTGGGCATACCCTTGTGCAAGTGTACTTGAGAGCAATACAATTTGTGCAGACTGTGGCCATTTGTTCATGAATGGCATAGGTCATGTGGCCTGTGTTGTTTTACCAGTGTCAGCAGATCTCTTGCTTGCCATACTGCCGACAATCTTGTAAAGTCTTCAGTAAGCTCCCAAGTCGTGTAAACCTCAAGTACTTCCTGTATATCTCTACTTGAAAAAGCTGGAACACAGTCTCGTATCCTTCACAAAACTTTTCTTTACAAGATCAATACATCAGGGCATTCAACCAGTTATTGCAAATGTGCTAACTCACTTCAGCCAAGGTGGCCCCGTTCATAGCTATCATGAGCTATGATTGAGGTCACTCTGTCTGAAACGCATTAGTACGTTTGTAATAACTGGTTTTATGCCTGTATGTCTTGATGTAATAGAAAATATTTTTGTGAAAGATTCAGGACTGTATGCAGCCTCTTTCAAGTTGATTTATACAGAGGGCTGACAGAAGCCATGGTTGAGCACCAGCATTCTATATAGTGACATTGGACAGAGAAGGTAGCACACTTTCAAGTCTTTTTTCTTACTTTCTGTATATAGTATAACTCACACTGACATAACACGCCTACAACTAGCAAATAAAGGGTAGCAATAGACAGCTTGCACAGAGTATTCTGCATATGCACAAACATTTTTTTGCAAAAGGATGAGTGGAAGACAGGAAACCACTTTATTAAACACGTTGTAAGTTGTAACCACTTTTTCAGAACATCTGTTGGTTTAATCATAATTTACCTAAGTGGTAAGAATAGCCCTGCAAGGTCACATTCATTTAGCTTTGTAAATGACTTGTAAAAAATAACAAAATAATAGCCATTTTTACTCAGTGCACTGAAATTAAATTTTGAAAATGAACTGGACAATTTAAAAAAATGTCAGGCCAAAACCAAAATCGAAAATTATTTTTTTCTAACCTTATAATTTTTTTTTTTTTCAAAACTTTTTTTTTTAATGAATATTTCTATTTTTTTTACTTTACTGTCGGGGGCTCTAGGGAAATAAAAATTAAAAAAAAATTAAAATAAAAAATAAACATTTCCCTTTTAAAATATAAAAAGAGATTGAGTCCTTGTGGAGATATTATGTTTACTATATCCACAATCATGAATGAACAGGAAGTGATGTAGGTCACTTCCCATTCATTCATAATTGGGGACACAGTAAACATACTCTGTGCTCAATTATTTACAAGCAGTCAGTGATCACTGATCATTGACTGCTTGTACCTGCTCTCCATCCTGACTCGCTGTCATAGGATGCAGAGCGGGCGGTGTGGGAGCAGAGCTCGGTCTATTTTGACAGCTGACTCCTCCCCCGCACCATCGGATCAGCCTCCTGTGACAGTTGTCATCCCCCCACACCGCTCTTTATCCTGATTTGTCACAGGAGGCCGAGCGGAGCGGTGGGGGAGGAGAGCCCGGTTGCTCACTCCACATTCCTTCCCGCACCTCTCAGCCTCCTGTGACAGTTTCCCTCCTTCCTCCTGGAGGCTGTGCTGTGTCAGAGCGGACACAGAGCAGCGCCCAGCGGGGGTAGATAAACTAGACATGCACCGCAATTTCAGCCGAAAGATGGCTTTTTGCCAAAAGCGCAATTTTGGCCAATATGTTTCGGCGGCCGAAATTTCTGTGCATGCCTAATTTTTACCTATATAATAAATAACACAAAAAAATGATAACCACACTGAACCCTGATTTACTAGAGGAGTTCAAAAGCATAACACAATAATTTGCGTGAACACTCACTTCAATTATCCAGTCATGTGAAAAGCAGATTCCTGTTTACCTATTTTACCTGCACACAGCTGGGTATATAAAGTGAATAGGAATCTTCTTTTTTACATGATTGGTTGATTGAAGTTTATAGTCACACAATTTGTTGTGTGGAGATACTCAACTCCTTAAACAAATCAGCTCTATTATGTCCGGCACTTTATCCATTTATGTTAATAACACATAATTAGGGAGATCATTGGCAGAAGGCAGTCCATACGATCAAGTAAAAAGTGCTTCATCTCTCTGTATTATTTGCTGTTTTGCTTGATGCCAATGATGTCTTTGCTTCAAATGTCCATACAGAGCTTTTGTGCACAGAGCCCGCCAAGAAAGTATTTTCACGTGGCTTGTGGGAATTGGGATTTAAACCACAAACATCTTCAAACCCAAGCTTCCAAACACACAAAAAAGCAAACTTTTGACATCACTTTTATAGCTTAGTTTAGTTTAGGTTTTTTTTTTTATTTTATATGTTTATTTTTAAGAAAGAGCATTTAAGTCCATAAAACCTTTCATTTGACTATATGTGCCTAGCCAACATCAGTAGCACTATTTGTAAATTAAAACTATAACAGTATGGGCTGAAATCATATTACACTAGCTCAAAGTATATTGCTGAAGCTCTGTGACAGGATCACATGAGGATCTCTTACCTAGCATGCGCACACATCTGGCATTCTGGTCTGGATTATCAAATGAGATTTCTCCACACCTCTGAAAGGACAAACATGGTAAAGGTTGTTATGTTCATCAGAGAATGTTAAATGTGAGCTATAAGAATAAGGCTAAAAAATACTATAATCATAAGTGAGAATTACCCAAAGCAACCAATCAGATTTCAGATCCAAGGGCACATGCCCTGGGCGCCACTTGAAAGGGGGGCGTAGTTCCATGAGTCAGCGAAAGTTCACCGCCTCATGGAAACAGTTGACTTTTTTTCCCTCCCCACCCCTCTCTCATACACATCTCCCCACTCGGCTCTTAGCAACCTGGGACGCTGTGGCCAGCATCCCACCCAGCTCCTGGCAACCAGTGACATCGCTGCTTGGAAGGAGCTGGGCAGAAAGCCGGCCAGAGCATCCATGATTGCTAAGAGCAGAGCAGGGAGATGTGTATTGCCGTTACACATCTACCAGCCTGGTGGTGGGGAGATGTGTATGCAGGCAGAACGCTCTGGCTATGCTAGGAGCCAGACGGGGAGATGTGTATGGCTTTTACACATGTCCCTATCCAGCTCTAATTAACCTGGGATGCTCTGGCCCATGTCCCACCCAGCTGGGCAGGATGCCAGGGCCGCAATTTTTGTAGATATGCCTCTGTTTCAGATTACTGTAGTTAAAGGAGAATCATGTCCCTGTAGAGAGCCGTGACTGTCACTCACAGCTCCCTGCAGGGATTTCCTCTCCCTTCCCGCTCCGATCCTCCAGCGCTGACTGGCGGTACAGACGGGGGAGGGGGTGGGTACAGCTGGCTCTGCTTCTAGATAGGCAGAGCCAGCTGTCAATAACGCAGCTGGGTGGATCTCGACAGTAATGTCGGGATCTGTCCCGGCTGCGGCGTTCTCAGTATACTCGCGATATACTGAGCTTTGGGTCACAGGAGGACGCTAGTTTATGTCCTCCCGTAACCCTTGGGAGAACTATGGGGAAAAACACTTACCCCATAGTTCTCCTTTCAATCATCTAAGAAATGATTTCTGATTTGTCATTGTGGGTCACTGCTCTTTGCACTACTTTGCTAATACGTCGAAAGCAGTGCAAGAAAATGTCCAGGGCAGTAACCCACAGCCAGGAATGAGACATGATCTCAGCAAGTTAATGGTACTTTCCATACCAACAATGCATTTCACATTGTATTATGCAAATATTAACAGCAAAAACTACAAGGTATTATATTTAGGAGACAGTGAAAAGAACAAATAGCCAACTTCAGTTGAAATAATTCAATTTAATAATTAAACAGACCAGTATAAAATGGATTATGATTGCTTGTTATGATATTAACCTTTGCACTTGGGATTCTACTTCTTGCACTGTTTCATTGAATACACCCAAGAATCTATCCATGCATGCTACCTTCAAAAAACTGAAATTTGAGAATGCATATGATAGAAAACCATCTTAAATAAATTAGAGAGTCATAATCAATGACTCAAACACTAACAGGTTTATTCACAAAATGGTGAAGAGTTTGGAGAAGGCAGGAGAAGTGAACAATCTAGGACAACATAGCTGTACTGGAAAGTGAGCTGAATTGGAAGATTTTTTAAAATCAGCTATTTTGGCCTAGATTGTTCACTTCTCCTGCCTTCTCCAAACTCTTCATCCTTCTAGGAATAACTCTGAAAGTGGTCAAAGGGTATAGGTGGTGTACCCAAGGAGTTTCTGATTAAATGTACTGTCTTTGTGTCTCAGTGTAGATAATTATAATATCATGTATCTGAAAGATTAAACTATGCAGGCAACATACATTGGGGTAGGGGTAATATCTGGTGAATCAATCATTGTAAAAGAATTGGAGATATATGTAGAGCACAGACTTAAAAACAGCAGATAATGTCAGTTTGCAGTTTGTAAATCTTGCAAACAAACTTTCTTGGATTAAAATAATTATGGATTTGAGAGAAGACAATGTTCCCTTACACATAGCTTCATATAGCTTTAATACAAACATGTGTTGTTCAGTTTTGTTCATCGGTAACAAAAAATATTTAGTAGAATTGAATAGAATGAAGAAAATGAACTACATCAATAAGGGGCATGGAGGACCTAATTTATGAGGGAAGACTTACTGGCCTTTTGTATCTTGCAATGGAGGAAAAAACTGAATGCACACGGATATCACTAAGGTGACATCCGTTCAGTACTGCTCCGATCAGCAGGGAAATCTGTGCATGGATCCTCTGCTGATCGGAGTGGATGGGAGCTCCATGTGACAGGTGCCTTAATAAATCATATAAGCAGTCAAGCAGCTAGTATTTTCAGAAAAAGGTTAGCATACATATTCCCCTCAGTATAAGCTTGCTTTTAAGAAGAGCTCTAGAATGCAAGAATAAAGCTGCTCTACCTTCTCAGACCCAATACTCCATGGGGATCGCAATGCTCAGCGTGAATCTCTGCTGGGCCCAATCAACAAAATAAAGTGGAAAAGAGCTGGCACTCGTCGGAATCCCCTTAATAGCGTTTCTTTATTGAAAAGGCATAAAATCATAGCTATGATTAATGCCACTTGGGGGACTGAAACATGTTAGCACCCTTTGTAGCTGCTTTTATGCCTTTTCAATAAAGAAACACCATTAAGAGGATTCCTACGAGAGTCAGCTGTAGACAGAAAAAAACAACAATTCATGCCGGTATGTGTTCATTAAAAAATTATTTAAATAACTAAGTGTATATTTTCAAACAACTACAGACCACCTCTCCTTAACTACTTAATTATATAGTTTGTTGATTGACTGATAAACTAAACATCTTGTATTTCAATGCACCCCTTTTTCTAGTGCTATGTGACTTTATATGCCTGTTAGTCCCCTTTTCACTCAGGTCATCCTGTCAGTTTTTTAGGTGGACCTGATCAGAAGTCCAATGTAAGTCTATGGGCAGTCACATGCGTGCGATATGTGCATCCATTTACATCCATCTCCTTATAGACCAACATGGATCCAGTAAGTTCAGTATTTTCCTCCATGGCACGGAGGAAAACACAAGCAAAAAAATGTAATACCTTAAAGTGTCACTAAAACCAGGAGTTAAATCTTAAAAATGCATTCAAGTACCCTATTAACAATAAAGCAGGTTATTTGTGTATTATTCAACTGTAGATTTTCTCTGAATTCATTCTGACACTGTCCTTCCTTCTGGAGGGTGGCTACTTCTGTTCTCCATGGTTTCTGTGTGTGTTGTAAAGTAGACACCATTGCAGGCTCGCTTCTGTAATGGAGAACAATCTCACATTTAGTTTAATAATTTATATTGAGAATGTAGTCCATCACAGGAGTGAGCTTGGAGTGGTGGCTACTTTACAACACACACAATGGGAACAGAAGTAGCCACCCCCTAGAAGAAAGGACAGTGTCAGAGATGATTTGATGATCTTCAATCAAGTGATACACAAATAAGATATGTTTATGTTATGGTTAAGGTGACATAAAAAGCTACTCACATGTTAGCCAACATGCTGCGTTTCGGTTAAAGTTCGCTGTGCGAGTTTATGATATGCTAGCTCTGAAGAAGAGAATCTCTCCCAACACGCATCAGCTAGTTGGTCTTCACTGGAACCTGCTGTGTATCTTATTGTGCAATTCCTATGTTAACATGTGCGTAGCTTTTTATGTCATTTTATTTACTCCATTAAAATAAACGTTCTCATACGAGAAGAAGATCCTGTCTGTTTTACTTGTTTTGCATATCTTATGAGGATACTTCCCAGTGGCCTTAAGGACTGCAGCCTATCTTCCAATGATTGTCGATGAAGAATCTCTGAGCTGGGGGTCAGCTGAGCGCACGGATAATTGGTAAAGTTACTTGAATGCATTTCTAAGATTCAACTCCTGCTTTTAGTCTCACTTTAAATTTTGTGACTGCCCACATATTGACTCTGGTACTCCATTTAGGGTCAACAATGGACTGACAAGGTCAACACATCCGGGTTAAAAACAAATACATGGGAGAAAGGGCTGCACCACTGCTATTTGCTTCTTTCAATCAACGTTATTCTTCCATGAGTGATAGCACCCCAATGGACATAGACTCCTCCTCAAACTCATTTCGCCTTATGTAGGGCTTAGTCTGGGTTAGAGGATGTATGCTACTACCTTTTTGGTCACTAAGTATAACTACCTGAAGTGTTTTCTTTGTTCCAGGTTTCATAAATCAACCAAAACTACAAAAACTTGGTTTACTTGACGGTGCTGGAATCCACACCAAAACCGAATGGGGCACCTGTTATTTTATAGCAGTCATTATGTCAACTGACAAAACACATCAGCAGCTCTATTTTATTGATACACTATCTTTTATCTAATAATCACCATAAATGTGGCCCCTTAATACTGTATATCATCTAGCAATACTGTTTCCAAATGCTGCATAGAATATCAACCCACAGAACACATTTGATACCTAAACCCCTCTAAGCCTTCAGCAATATCCTTGTTTAAGTAATCTTTTGGATGTTCTCCAGATTTTGGCACGATTGATATTTATGTTGAACAAAAGCCTGTTTATGTAACACTTTTCACATTTCTAATGGATAATGCTTCTGAATCCATAACTATTAATTATATGCTATTTCATACTAGAGCAATTTCAAAGGGAGATTTAATCTGTGCTCCAATGAATAAACCACAGATTAAATTGAAATGACTTCAAGATCTCTGCAACAGAATTAAAAACCACTAAGGACGAACATTCCATGGCCACAAAATACCATATTTCTTCTCTTCCGTGGTAAAACTTTTTTTTTTGTTTTGCATATTTAGCTCTAATGTTATCATAATGAATGCCGGGAAGCTGCATTAGCAGATCCGGTAGCACCCTACACAACTTGAGTTCCTACTGTTCATGTAAACATAAACTGAAAGTTCGCTTAAGCAAATCAATATATTTATTAAGAAACTTTATAACTATTCAAAAGTTAGGGACACTAGTTTTCAAGGTTACGGCTCCTTTCCCTTTGGGCTCTGCTGCTTAGCCTGAACATAAGTTTAACCTGCCTAATCTGTGACTCCTGCGAACTGGTTTCCTCATCTCAGCCCATCATCTTTTCCCCTGCTCTGTTGTTGAATGCACGATTTGCAGACTTGACCAGACAAGCAAGAAAAAAAAAAAGCATGTTGTTGTTACCTGGTGCCTTAGGCATAGGTTGTTGAGTACACACTTAAATGTTCAAATGAGTACACACCAATATATCTATAAAAAGATTTTAAAAGGAAAGATGCAACTGTGTGCTCCACACAATAGCAGTAATTTAGCAAGAATTCAGTAAGCATTCAGAGGTCTTCCACAGGAGTATATGCATAAAAGGTAGGTTTATATCACATACATTATGATGGGTTGCAGCCTGTCTCTCTGAAATGCCAAAATGTTGGTGAAATAAACCTACCTTTTATGCATTTACTCCTGTGGAAGACCTCTGAATGTCTCCTGATTATATTACTGTGTATATATATATAAATTATATACACATATTTAGATGTAAGAAATCTTAAGGGTGCAGTACATGTATGAAGAGCACGAACAATCTTCAGTATTGTATCCTCCATATCTGTAGTCAATGTGCACCCCCACTGAGGGCTGTCGCAAACTCCCAATATTCTTCATTGCCTTGTCCTGTGGTATTATAGGAGGAGCCAGCTGTTGGACGCTCACTCCCCGTATCACGGAAGCAAGCACCATCCTTGTTCAGAGGGGTGAGTATCCATTGGGAATTTTTTACGACAGGCTTTTGTGGATGCAAATCGTCTATGGGTATGGAGGATACATTACGGACTAAAAGCTGCTCAGTTCATTGGTACCTATTGGGGTTTTTCTTTTTATAATAAAACCGAACTAACCGTTAAAGCTAGAAACTCAGAGCACAGTTATGACAGCTCGGGTCTCTCTTACCACAATTATATCTTCAAAACACTTGCACTAGTGAGCATTAGTGATCTTCTCTATTATGAGTCCTAAAACATTGTTGGCAGCTATGGCACTATTATTCAAAGCAACCCGAAGTTTTACAGCACTGCGGAAAAGTGAGTTATCAAACTGTACTATGATCTTCTGTTCGACAAATAGTAAAGCCCATTTCAGAGAATCATTTAGGGCTGTTAGTCTGGGTTAGGCTGAGTGGCTTCGCTATAACCAGTTGTTCCCTATCTTTCCTATTATCTGCTTCTGCATTGTTAAATATTATTTCATAATGGTCTCTGGGAGAATGATTGAAGAGATTAAGATAATCTCTTAGAGTATTTGACGGAAACAGAATATCACAATGCAGTTTCATGAGACTGTGAGATTGTGAGGCTCTGAGCAGTGCAGAGGGGAGAGTTTTTGCAGCAACAGGTATGTCCTGCTGTTCGCTTTGTAGTTTGCTTTCAGCCACGTGTTTGCTTTCATCTCAAAGCAAGCAGGGAAGATGCACCCAGGCTGTAGGCCTATAGGTTTTTTGACAATTCTGCAACAAAACAAAAAGAACAGCGCCTTCTCCTAGTGAAATATTGTTTATTGATTATAGATAAAAGCAGAGAGCAACCAGCTACTCACATCTGAGCGTGTAAAAAAACAGCAATGAACAGACCAGGTCTTCTAGGAGGCTATTCTCATAATAATGGACCACCAAAAACACATGATTCTACATTGTATGATTGGTACGAGCATTAAAAAAAAGGCTCTAAATACCATGAGGTATGAATGGAGCCTTAATCTGGGAATACACTGTGCAAAATTTGTTTGCTATTGGCAGCCTTCCGCCCTGCATTCGTCAATCAGAAAATTAAAGGAGTCGGTTGGAAAATTTTGACAGCAGCATACCGAGCGCTGTCAGAACACAATAGTCTTAGGGGAGATTTGTGCATCCACGCTGTTTAGCATGGGTGGAGGAATCTATAATATTTTTCTCACTCAGCCTGCAGGTTGAATGAAAAAAAAAATAACAATGTATGGCCAGCTTTAATTGCACAATCCTCTGCCGTTCAGACAGATCTGCCAACATTTAGGCCAATCAAAACCTAAAGTGATATTAAAGTCAAAAGGTTTTTAAGCTAATTAAAATGCTGATGAAATAATTTACAGTATAATGGATTCTGCTTCTTGATGTTTAAAAGTTTTAGTTTCCTGTAGAATCAGCTGGTCCCCTGAGCACTGGCCCTGATATCCTGTTTTAGGGTGGCTCCGTTCCTATGGAACCACCCTTGTGTGTGCTAGTAAGCTATATGTGTGTCCACAAACACATAGACACAGCAATGCAAGCCATTCCCCTTTTCTCTGCTCCTCCTTCCCTCCTGCAAGCTAGTAGATGCTGGAGACTGCTCTGTCTCTTGTGATCTTGTATTGGACAGGAAGTTCAGGGAAGCCTAGCTGCGAGAGCTGGAGCTGTTTGGAAACATGATGACTGTAAGTGTTTTGGGCAAAAATGTAATGAAATACTTTGCTGGGCAACGTACAGTATATTTGTTTCATCTGGGTTCATGATTGGAAAAAAGGTTAAGCGTTTAATACTACTTTAACAAATCAACATTTCCCCTGATGTGATCATCAGTCCCACTCCCTCCCAGACATAGTTTAAGCTGTGACTACTCATAATTAGCAACTGTTTTCTTTCAAGGGAACAAAGTCAAGTTTCATTTGTTGAAAACTGTTTTGGTAAATTACACATATACAGCTACATTTCAGAATGCACTATTCAATAATTATCCAGTATAGAATAAAATGCAACACTTTTTCCAAACCAAACAAAAATTATTTCAATCAGACACGTTGCTTTAGAAAACAGAACCAATTTATTCATTTATCTTTAATCTCATTTTTACATAGATGACATGACTTGGATCTCGGAGCCACATAATGTGGCCAATAATTGCTTTCTTATGCAGCCTGAACGCTCATATTATAATCTGGTGCAAGTCAAAAAATGTTTTGTTTTTAACCTCTGAGCAACAAGCCAAAGAAATTGTCTGAATGTCAGAGCATGTTATTGTATAATTCTGGAAACACATAGATATCACTGTGGGACATTTGTTAGAACTTGTATTTGAACCCTTTTGTGTCATTGATACCACATTTATTTGCGCACCTAAATAATTGATATGTAAATATATATATATATATACGTGCAGTATATGAACAACATACAGTATATGTTTTTTTTGATCCACAGTTTTAATTAATTCAAACTTTATAGGCAGAACCATGTGGAAGGAATGTGTTTTTTAGAAGAAAAATGTTTTTTATCTTTAAAAAAAATATTCTTTAACTAATGTATTATTCTTTAAAATAGTGCACCTGATTCTGACACATACTATTATTACACGGCCCCACAGATATACACTGCAGGCTGAAGGTTTAATTTTTTTCAAAGAAGCCCCCAACTTGCATGTGTTCACTGTGTCTGACATAGTGGTCACATGATCAGGAAACACTGTGATTGGTTCCCGACTATAAGTGAGTCCCACATCTATCAGTGAAAGCCAGGATTGAGTGGAAGCAGCCATGCAAGGGGTCTACTTATAAACAATTCTCCTTGCCAATCTCTGTGAACGTTCATACTGTGCAAACGGAGGCAAAAATTAACATCATGGTATATTTTCTTTTCAGGTTGCATTTATTTCCTGTGCTCCTCAGCTCCATCTTTTGGCCATAATGTGGTATTTTTTACAAATAATACATTCCACCTACAAAGAAAATGTATGCAGGGCAAATGGCTCTGCAAATTGTTTATAAATATTTCCTAAAGTGTTGGCTGCTTGCTCTTAAAAGGGAGGATATTTATTAATGTATTCTCAGCACAGGCATCATGCAAGAGATCATAAAAACAAATATATTGCAGGCAGTAAGGGGTTAAAGGACCCTGTACTCACAGCAATATGTAGACTACCACTGCTGAGTTTTATTGTATGTGCTGTTTGCCTAGTATAAGGGCCTGTGTTGACAGGCTTTGGACTTGTGTTGATGGCATCAGTTTAATATCAGACTTTTCTGAGATCATTCAGAATTAATTGACAGATGTACTGTATTTGACCTGCAGTTTATCTCATTTTGACTTGCATTTGACCTGCTCTAAGCAGATTTTGCATTTCCATTGTACGAAAATGCCAAATCAATTGAAATGAACAAAACAAGCAACACCGGCCCTTACTTTGACCCTAGTTTTAATATTTTAGTCACTGGCCTGAATAAAGCATGGAGCAAGTAAAGTCAGAGTAAAATCAGAAGTGGAATACTAAAGGAGGTGAGAATGTTCATTCAGCAATCATGCGTGGAATTATCCAATTTTTCAAATGTGCCTTCATGCCTACATGATTGGGTAATTATGTAAATACTGAATCACCTTGTACACTAAGCTAAGCAAACATTCACTTAGCAAAGTCAATCTCCTCTACTCTTGTAGTAAATACAATTTTCAGTAAGGGCTAGCAAAGGCAAACCCTGTAGTTTTCTCAGCACAGGTTTCCTTTAAAAAATCTTAAAAAGAAAGGATTAGAATATGTGAATTTTATCCTCAGGGTAAAGCCGCTCTATAAAGGTGGTCATACAATGTACAACCATCGCAAGACCTTAGTCTTGCGATGGTTGTAAAGTGATTAAAAAAACATACGATCTGCCCATCTTGGACAGGCAGATCGTACTCTCGATCATCGCAAGCCCGCCCCCCTGAGGGGCGGGCTTTCCGATGACCGCAATGCTGAACGGGCAGAGTGCGCGTGCGCACACCGGCCCGTTCGGCATTTGTTTCCCGAGCACTGTTCAAACCAGCCGAAAATCGTACGATTCTCGGCTGGTTTTCTAACATGCTCCTTAGACAAAAGACGTGCGACCGTACAGTAGAAACGGTCGCACGTCTTCGTTCACACTGTTCGATTCTCGTACGATCGCAGGATTTCCCGCGATTCTCGTACGAGAATCGAGCAGTGTATGGGCACCTTAACAGCGGTCACCAACTGGTGGTCCCTGAGAAAATGTTGGTGGGCCCTCCACCAGTACTGCCAGTCTTGCAGGCACACCCGCACATATGTATGTATGTGTATATATACTGTATGTATATATAGATATATTCTCATATTTTTTGTTTTCTCATATATAAATATATTCGTGTATGTGTGTGTGTGTGTGTCACACCTGAAAAAATACAGCAGTGCCTATCATAACTGCTTGAAGGCTGGTTTTACTTTTTTGACTGGATTATATTTGTAAATCGTAATTAATCTATAGAACAAACATGTAATACTTTACAGCTTACCAGTCCTTAGATGTCGTGACTATATTTTTTTCAGGCTAAATGCAGAAAAATTGATGTTGATCCTTACATCTTAATGTTATTAGCTCTCTTCTGTGAACTACAGAACATGTCAGCAACCATAGCACCTCCAGGTGGCGCTGGAACCAGGTCCTGCAGTTCCTGCGCTCACCTGCAGGTGTTTCCAGGCAGCCAGGAGCTGTCAGGTACCAGACCACCACTGGGTGGTGCTGAAACCTGCAACTCCAGTGCTCACCTGCTGGTGTCTCCCAGCTGTCAGTGATTATTCACCACCTGGTGCTACCTGGTAGGGTATTTAATCCCTCCCTGCAGTCTGGACTTTGGCTCAGTATTGTTGCCATTTTCTGAGTCCTCCTTGTTCCTTTACCTTGACCCCTGGCTCCCCTTGTGGTTCTATGCTCCCTGGGTTTACTTGCCTTGTTACCTTTTGTATGTGCTTGTGTTTACATTTAGTTAGTTACTATTACTTGTTTGTGGTTACTTGTGGGTGTTGGTGGGGTTATTTGTGTTATGTTTTGGTGTGTACAATAGACGGTATATAAGCTCAGTGGCAGTTTCTGGTGTAGTCACGTATTTGGTCCTCCCGTGTGGGTACCCGCACACGGTACCCTGACAGAACACCTACCCTTTGGTGATGAAGATGAGGATGACAATGCTGCTCCTCCACATATACAGTACAGCGAGTGAGCGTAGCCACTTTAGAACAGAAAGTAGCAGGATCACCAGGTGAAAAGAAAAGGAAAAAATATAAGAAAGGAAAACTAAAGCAGCCACCACATATAAAAATGTGTAAGCTGCATTATATATCATTTTTGATCATTGTTTTAGATACGCTTTAATTTTTATCATTGAAAGCTCTGCAACTTCTAGGAACCGAGCAAGGGAAAATAGAACATTAACAATATAAATGTAGTGCCAACCGTGAAGGCTTTTATTTTTTCTTCCATATCTAGTACTGTAGATACGCTGGTAAAAAACCCCCAGTCATATTGTTGTGGAAGGTTACTTTGGTCATGGATGTTTTGTCTCCATGGTAGACTGATTCATGTCAGTGTACTGCATTTCTTGGAAAGTGTACTGTGTGTTTTTCTTGAAAGTTCAGACTTTACATTCTTTAGATCCTCTGCATATCTGTAAAATAAATCATAGCTCTTTCATTGACTTAAGCGTAACTATTGATGCCAACAATATAGTTAAACAGACTGCATGCTGGCATTTAATACACCTTTTGTCAGGACTCATAGGAATAGTTTGAAAAGTCTGGGTCACATCAAGGGCAGTTATATTCAACGTGTTCATAATACAACACAAAGGATGAAGTCCACAGCAAATAACTTCTGGCATTTATAAGCTTTTAGTGTGCTCTAGAGAAGTTATAAGGGAACTTTACTATAGAAAGAAACTTATAAACAATTTTTTAAGATAAAGGTCAGAAGAAGAATGTAAGCAAATGTTTATGAGCAAAGGGGTATAATTAATAAGCATTTCCAGGGCCTTCTGCTTTGCAAACATCTGACTTTTACATTCGAACTGTATTATGACTAGGGATAGGCTCGATGTTCGAGTTGAATAACAGTTCAACTCGTACATCGGTAAATCGTGTGTTCGAGTTGAAGTGTGCCTTGTGAAGCCATGATTGGGTAAAGCAATGCACCTGACAACAGGTCAGGTGCAAGACTTTGCCCAATCATGGCACAGTGCACTGTAAGAGCCATGATTGGGCAAAGTAATGATGACTTTGCCCAATCATGGCTCACAGCTAAGTCCTGTCAGGTGGCGGACAAATGTAAACAGTTGGGCGGAGCTAGCAGTGATGTCCCTGCTAGCTCCACCCAATTGTTTAGATCTTGCCAGCATCTGTCAGAATGCCATTCTGCAGCGGGAGTTCATCGTCGTCGTCACAGACAACGCTGGACGTCGTGATTGACCTTAGGATTACGTTGGTAGATTCATTTTTGTGTGTTTTTTTATTTAAATAGAAGACTTGTCAACAACTTGTTTGTTTTTTGTTCAGTTAAAAAATTTTTTGAAAGTGAGGAGTCTTTTTTACAATTTGATTTTAACCCTTTAGTGAATGGGTAGGGGTATAAGTACCCCTTACTTGTTAACAAAAGGGGTGGGGGGACAGCTGGGTGCCGCTTTATTAAAGGGGTTCCCCGATGTGAGTAAGACCCACTGCCCGCACCAACGCCCCAGGGCTTGTGCGGAAGAGGCCCTTGTCCCCATCGGCACGGGGACAAGGTGCTTTTCCAGGGGCGACCCTGGAAAAGCACCCTCCCAGTGCCAAGGGCATGTGACCTGGTATGGCAGGGAGGGGGGGGGCGCTCGCTCCTCCCCCCCCTTTCCTGCCCTGCCAGGCCTGTGCTCAGATCAAGGGTCTGGTTAGGAATTTTAGGGGGACCCCATGTTTTTCCCCCCCATTCTTGGGGGGGTCCCAGACCTTATGGGTCTGGAATGTTCTTTGGGAGGAACCCCAAGCTTTTTTTACATTTTCATTTAAATGGGGTCCCTCCTAACATTCCTACCAGACTTTAAGAGGGGTGGTATTGTTTGGGAGGGGGAACCGCACGCTTTTTTTTTTTTGCTGCATCTGATTCTATTCATAGTACAGATTTGCCACTTTACAGGCAGTTTAAGGGGACCAACCAGGCACAATATTTAAAGGAATTTTTCATTTTTATTGTTTCACTTTAAGCATTGTTAAAATCACTGCTCCTTTAAAAACGGTATTATTTTTTTCCATTGATACATGTCCCCCAGGGCAGTCCTCGAATCCCCATACACTTTTTATGTCCAATAACTTGCATATAAGCCTTAAAAATGGGGACATTTGATTTTCCCACAGACTTTCATTGAGTTCGAAGTTCGAGTTAGAACTTTTTCCATGTTCTAAAGTTGGAACTTGAACCGTACTCAGGTGTGTTTGGCCCATCACTAATTATGACCACTAGATAGAGCCGAGAAACTTAGAAATCCTATGCTCCTAGGCTCCGTCCAGAGAACATAATGCAGTGCAAATGTAAAAGTCAGATGTTCACAGAGCGAATGGCTCTGCAAATGTTTTATACATTTAAACCATATTCTTAGCCAGCTATTCAATTCTAGCTAATTCGTTCATATGTGTAATAGCAACTATTTCCCCTTCCATATGAATAAAAGTTTATACTTCCTTTATAGCATCAAAAGACCACCGTCCAAAACTATTCATCTGTGTATCCATTGTTTCACTGACTCATCTCAATGTTGGTGAAGGTGTATATAGCTATGTGGCACCAATGTGTATATCTAGATCTATGAATGTCTCCGCTTTCTATTAAGTTCCTGTGATTAAAAATGTATGTAAACCCCAACAATGAGAACAAGAGCTCATCTTGTTTACTTCATTTTGGTCTGTTTATTATACCATTGAAAGCATTTTGTTTTATCTGTTTAAGTGCAATAAATACCTGTGGATCCTATCAGAAATCCAGTACACTACCAACCTCCTGTGCATGTGCTGCACTAAAATCTCAAGCTGTGTTATCAGCCCTACCTATCTCACCTCTGTGGGATAAAGGACCCCCCTATGTTTTGGAGATGAGGAGAGGGGGAGGTGTTTTGTAGTGAGCTATGTGACCACTTTTCCATAGATACAGTAAAGTGGGTTAGCATTGCTGAGAGGCTTACCGGGTAACAATTAAGGAAAGAAGCTCAAAAAAAGAAAAGTAATGCAGCCAACTGTTCTAACAACTGGTAAGGTAAGCTGTAATATGTTACATTTTTGTTCTTGAGCTTAGATACACTTTAACATCTGCATATGCTGAGTTTTTCTGTCTGTTGCGTTAAGTTAAGATGACTGTTGCTAAATTTAATAGCCATAGCACAACATGGCAGGGAAAGAAATCCTTAAAGGAACATCACAGCACTGTTGCAAAGTGACATTTTAAATATACACTGCCCCCAACAATCTTCATCCCAAACCTTTTTTGGATGGAAGAGAAAATCTGTGGGTATCTCACAGGAGCCTATCCTGCAAGTTATATATAACAGGAGTTATATATAACTTGCAGGATAGGCTGACAATTACTTTTTTGTTTCATTAACCCCCTCCAGGCCTCCTGCATGCGCCTCTACACCTTCTAAATGTGAAAGACTAGACATCACATGATCCTAATTATCAGCCTGGCTAGATATTGGAGAGATATACCTAGTAATATATAAAAAATAAGTTTCATAAATGCCCACTTCAGCCAGTTGTGGGCAGCCTTAGCGGGGTATGAAGACAGAAAGGTACAAACTGACAACTATAGCTTATATGATGGCGATAAGGAGCGGGAGAGGTGGTCTGCAGTCCTAACAAACTTTCTTAGGATGACAACACTGCTTCTCCCAGTACAGTGAGTGAGCATTGTCACCCAAGGAAAGAAAATATGTAACTTGCAGGATCACCAGGTAAAATAAAGGAGAAATTGCCTGAAAAAAAGAAAACTAATGCAGACATTATTGCGTTATACTGCTGCCTACAGAAGGTCTTGGACACTGGAAAAACAAAAAACAGGGGCCAGCTTGTATAACCCCTCCCACTCCTTGTCTCTGAAGCTGGCATCAGAAGAGGCTTAAACATTCACCAGGTAAATGTGTGAACAGAAGATAAGATAGCAGCCTTACTAGTTTTGTAGAAAGAAGCCTGATACTGAAAAGCCTAAGAAGCACTCACAAATCTGATCTATCATGTGTACCTTAACAGAAAAGGGTAGAACCTTAAGATGCTTCAGACCATAAATTTGGATGATGATCTATCTGAGCCACTGCAAAAGGGTGGAACTATGGGCAACATCAAGTAAGATAAAGAGAAAGTCAGTTTTCTAACTTATTTTAAACATACAGCACAAACTACATACAAACAAAGGATCAAAATATCCTTCTGATGTACTTGAGCTGGACAGAGGAACAGAATAATAATATCCTGGTTGAGATGAAAGGCCAAAACCCTCCACCTCGGGAGGGGCCAAAAATGGTTTATTTGCAGGATAAGGTTGAAACTCAGAAACATGCCTGAGAGGTGATAATGGCTAGGAGAGCAACCTTGTAAATGTTGATCCAAGCCCCATTGTAAAAAGGTGAGGCTTCATCCCACGGAGTACTTCCTGAGATTAAAGATTCTTTCCTCACACCAAACAAGGAATGCTTTCCGCAAACAAATTGTAGACCTTGTGAGAACTAGACTTCCTGGCCTTTAACACTGTGGTCATCACCAATTCAGAGACAACCCTGTCTCTTACGATTTGGGCTTTATTAGCCATGTTGTTAAAATGAATATTACCTGAATGCCCTGCATGTGAATCCTGTGTTGCAGATGAAGCAAAGGAGTTTCAGGGGAAAGGCATAAATCAGATAGTACTGGTCCCACTGAGTCACCAGATTATCCACTGCTTCCACTAGAGGATCTCTGTATCTGGGTAAAAAAACCTCTCCAGTTTGTTGCTGAACCTGGATGCTAGGAAATCAACAGCATCAACCATCTGTGGTACAGGGGCAGGAACAACGCCAGATGTAAAGATCACTTCCCCAGGTTCAAGTGCTGCAGACTAAGGTAGTCTGTTTGCCAGTTGCCTACACCCAGTACTAGAGGTGCACCGAAATAGAAATTTAAAAACCGAAACAAAACCGAAATAGAAAAAATTGTCAGGCCGAAGCCGAAACCGATACCGAAAATGTTTTTATTTTAATTTTTTAAAATGTTTTAAATATTTTATTTTTATTTATTTTTTATAAACTTTTAATTTTTTTATTCATTTTGTATTTATTTATTCATTTTTCATTAAATATCTTTATTTTTTTACTTTACTTTTAGGGGCTTCGGGGGAAATATTAGGGGTCCAAGCAGACCCCTGATATTTCCCTTTTAAAATAGAAAAAGAGATTGAGAACACAGAGTCGTCAATCTCTTTTTCTGTATCCCCTGTTATCAATTATGAGTGTTCCTGTTCATTGATAACTTTAGAATATAGTATGTTTACTATAACCACAATTGTGAATGAACAGGAGTGGATATAGATCACTTCCCATTCATTCATAATTGAGGATATATTAACCATACCATATCCTCAATTATCTACAAACACTCAGCGATCACTGATCGCTGAGTGTTTGTAGCCTGCTCTCCTCTCTGACACACACTGATGTCACAGGAGGCTGAGTGAGCGGTGCAGGGAGGAGAGCTCAGCCTCCTGTGACAGCGCTGTCTCCGCCCCCACACCACTCTGCCGCACTGTGATAGGCGGCCGAGCGGTGTGGGAGCAGAGACACCGGCCGCTCATAGAGCTCTTGTCCCGCAGCGCTCGGCCGGCTGTCACTTTCCCTCCTCCCTGCTGGGACACAGAGCAGCGGCCAGCAGGGAGGAAAGAAATCACGGATGCGCCGATGTATCGGCAGGAAATTGGCACTTTCGGCGTTTAGCCAAAAGTGCCAGTTTCGGCCAATATGTTTCGGCGGCCGATATATTGGTGCATCCCTACCCAGTATGTATATGGCTGACATGGCCGGAACATGCAGTTTTGCCCAAGACCGTATGCTTTCTACTTCTCTTGCCAGAGCAAGACTTCTGGTTCCTCCAAAATAATTCATGTAAATCACTGCCATGGTTTTGTCCAACTAGCTCCAGATCAGATGACCCTCCAAGTCAAGAAGTTCAGCATTGGGGTTTTTATTGTCAATTCCACATTGTTGGCTAGAATATGTCCAGAGTGTTCCCTCAAAAAGGAGGTTATCCGGTTATCCCATAATGGGGATACCCTGGGAGCATAGCAAGGTTTGTAAGGTACCAGCACCTTGGTGAACCCTAGAGTTGCAGAGAATAGGCCAAATTGCAGGACAACACATTGAAAGTGCTGCGGACCCACAGCAAACTAAGCAATCTTTGATTCGCTGGTAAATGAGGACATGCGTCCATGATTTCCACAGAAGCTAGAAAATCTCCCTAATAGTGCAAGGCTATGACAGACCTGGTAGATTCTGGAACTGTGGAAATTTGTACCAGATTGAAGACATTTAGGGTCCTGATGGTCCTGGGATGAAATTACTGTAGTAAAACCCCTGAAACCTTTCAGCAGTAAAAACTGTTGAGATAACCCCTTGGTCCAGAAGATCTGCCAGTGCTGTGTTGAGGTCTACTCTGTGCAAAGACACAGGCAAGATGAAAGACATGAACTGGGAAGGGGTCAGGGATGGAATTCTAGCTTGTAGCCCCTAGAAACCACCCAGACCCAGGCATCTAAGATGTTGTCTTTCCAGGTATCCACATAGGCTAACAGATCTCCCCCCACTTTGGAAAGTGGGGTTGCACCTTCATGGTAAAGAGTATTTGTCAGTAAGCTTTGGGAGCTTGGAAATCTTTTCCAAAATTTGCGATTGAACTGGGTACCTGCTTTGGGTCTGGCTTTGAAGGTTGAGGCCTTATTATTCCCAGATGTTGAGTCTTCGCTGCCTAAGGGCTATAGGCTTCTTCTGCTGTGGCAGATAAGTACCCGTAGCGACATCCTTGATGAGGGTGTCTAAAGCAGCTCCAAAGAGGCGCTGTCCCTCAAAGGCATGTGCAATAACGTTTTTTTTGCATGTTTGTACCGCAGCACAGCAATTTAGCCAGAGTACAGGCAATAAGATTGGTGATATCTACTATCCCATTAACAGGTCAGCCTAGGGTTAGTGACATGAGCTCAACTGTTCCACAAATGGGATCAGTTTGGAGGGAAACAGGATTGTTTATTATGGCCCTATCTATTCTCTTAAAGTTTTAAATACTATGATAATGGCCAGTGTAGGTTGTAATGCAGGGCCAGCCAGATGAAACAAGCTTTTGGAAAGGAACTCCAAATGCTTATCGAGTGGATTCTTAAAAACAGGCACATCTTCCACAGGGATTGTTATAACTAGCCCCACAGTCATCCAGTCTGGTTACAGCCTCCAAAGCTATTGCTGCAGATATGCCAATCTGATTAGCTGTGTATAGAGTCCAGCTCAGGCAGCGCAAAGGGAAATGTTGACTGAAGAAAACATGTTTCTTGAGGAATCAATAGGAAAAAAGGCTAACAAAAATGGTTAAACTTTCTTCAGCTGAGAAAAGACATCTATCCTCCTAAGACTCTAGCAAAAAACGAAAGCATGCTGGGAGCGGGAGGGGTTATACTAACTGGTCACTTATTTGTTTGCTAGTGTTCAAATTCTCTTGTAGGCAGCGGTATAACCCAATTGTCTCTGAATCCTGTGTCCCTCAATAAACAAAGAAGATATTATATTATTCCAACTTCCGGAACCATGTTGTAAAATATATAGATGTTCTCTATATCTGCGTATCCTGTAAACGTTGAAAATGAATTTCTCCACAATGCCTTTTTGCTACAAAGGTGAATGAGGACTTTAAGTACTCTTCAGGCAGGAGATGGTGGAACTGTGCAATGAAATGCATGTACAAAAAGACTGATAACATACTCTAAAAGGCTTCATCAACAAAAGGATTAATTTTTTTAGACCATGTGAACTAAACCAGCTTACATCTTAAAGAATAACTCCAAGCCAAACTTGTATTAACCCTTGCAGTGGGGCTACCTGCTAAAGTGATGTTAATACCTGATTCACACCTAGGCGACAGCATTTTCACGCGTATAAATGCTTGCATACACCCGCAAAAAAGCACAAAACTAATCGCAACACATGTTTTCAAGTGTTTTCTATTGAGTCTATGGGGCCAAAACGAGCTGAGATCTGCCAAAGAAGATCATGTACTTTTTCCAGCAACAGGTGTTTTGCTTATTGCGACAAAACACTCCGGTGTGAACAGGGGCCATAATTAATGGGATTTCTTGGGTGAAGCTTTTTGTCGCACTGAATCAGCTGCAACTATACGCTCAGTGTAAACCAGGTCTTACTTCTCATTTTAGGCTAGGTGTTAACTGCTTGCTTTTGGCTAGGTGCTAAAAAAAAATTATACTTGCTTGAACTGCTGAGTCAGCTGCCTGCTTCTTCGGTCACTGAAGCCTGCCTTCTATTCTGAAGCATTGGAATGTTCCTCAGCATCCTCACGTCTATACATGGTGGTATAGAATGTGATATTTTACAGGACCTTAGACTGCTGCAGCAGAGGGGGAGAGAGGCTGGAAGGACCAGTCTAAGAGCAAGCCGGCTCAGCGGTTCAGGTAAGTATAACTTTTTATTTAGCATCTAGACAAAAATGAGTAGTTAACCCTTGCAGTGTGGGGGTAGCCCCACTGCAAGAGTTAAAAAAATGTTTGCCCGGAGTTCTTCTTTAAAGTGGCAGATGTTCTAAATACATATCCCCAAACTATTGTTTCAAAATACAAACTAGTTCAACTAAGCATTACAGACACTGTACGTAGGCAACTAAACTGGTCTGTGGATTTGAAAACTTGGCATGCAAAAGCAACTATAAATTACACCTTTCATGTTGTTGCCATAACATGTTCCTTCACTACCCTGATAATAGATGCATCCCTGTGCAAATCGGTAATAAAACTATTACGTTTACATAGAGATGAGTAGATTAATACTCAATACAAGATTTTACTCCTAGGCTCTAAAGCTGGCTATACAACTATACAACGGGCTATTGTATTCTGATAGCGGTGTATGTGCCACTGTCAGAATACCTGAACAGTGGCTGCAGTCACTGTTGAGCCAAGAAATTTTGGACCACCTCCTTTGACAAAGGTAGACTGAGTGATGGCAGTAAGGCCATACACTGCTGGAGACAGTATTTGAGCAGTGTACGGCCAAGTTAAATTTCCTCTATTCTTAGTAGCTCAGGTTTGGAGACAAGACAACTGTCTGAAACAAGGGTAGCTCTATTAGGCAGTGTAGGTTTTAAGGTCTGTTAATGACTGTGATGCAGAGTTAGAGTACAGCACGGGATGTTAAAGAGAATGTTTAGAAAGGTTATGAAGAATACATAATTAATAGATTTTTTTTCGCTATTGATTATAAGCGGCAAAAGCATCTTGCTTTTGACAGCTAGTTAGGTTACACAGCAGCGGGCTTCCCCACTGCTTGTGTAACCTAGCATAGTGAGGTAAGAGCTGTCACAGCCTCTACTCTGTGTTAGAGGCGTGAGCTCTGTGGATGGTTTGGACCTATGGCAAAACGCCATAGGTCCAAGCTGTCCAATCAAAAAAAAAAGGAGAAAAAACCCCCACTGAGGACATCGCTCTCGCTGCCTCCCCCGTGCCAAGCAAGAGAGGGACAGGGAGGCTCCTGCCTTCCTCCTCCACACATCGCTTGGTTACCGAGTTGTAGGTTGGGATTCAGTGATATAGTGCGGAGCTTCAACAGGTGGGGAATGCCTCACCCAGCATGGAAGGCACTGCACGTCACTGATACAAATGAGTAAACTAAATGTAAGATTGTAGTCTATCACGGGAGTAAGCTTAGAGCTCAAGAAGGAAGGACAGTGTCAGCACCAATTCAGAGATAATATGAGGATCTACAGCTGAGTGATACACAAATATACATTTACATCTTAATATGTAAGGTACTTGAATGCATTTTTAAAGTTTAACTGCTGAGTTTAGTATTGCTTTAATATACATAGTTGGGGATTAAATTCCTTTAATGTAAGTACTATTTATTTATATAAAAATAAAAATTAAAACACATTTACACACCTGGAGATTCTGGCAGTCCCCTTCATCATTTCTGTCTGACCCCGATAGGCAATGAATCGGATCTATCCTAGTGTGGTCAGTTTCCATCTGTGCCTACTAAATATGAGATATGTTTCTACTCTGTTGTGCTACCTTTCAATATTAAAAACTTCTCTTTTGTTTTCTCATACCCAACACCATGCCTGGGCATAGCGTGTCTGTATCCCTGTGGTCAGAAGGCTGCTGACATGCCTCCTACCCAGCCTTGCCTTTTGCTCTGGAGCTACTGGGTAACTCCTATCATCAGAGTACTGTGGACCTGCCCCCCTTCTCCGGCCTACACAGTTGAGTGGCAGTAGCTGGGATATGTGATGCCAGCTGAAGGGCTCTCCACTCCCAACCCCATACAGCCCAGGAGGCAGCACCTGAATAGCGGTCATGCAATTGCTTGTAAACATTTTTTTTTAAAAAGTATTTTGTTGTTGTTTCTTATTAACATGCTTGCTTTAGATTAGTGTTGAAGATGGTGTAATTGTTTTAGAATAGACAGGGTTCACATACACTTTAAATCCCAATTAAAACTTAAGTTTATATCATATAACTACATACCAGGTTTATTAAAACAAAAGGAGTAAATGGTTTACTGTTCATTTTCTTTCCAACACAGCCTAAGTAGAAAAGCTTGTCTCCTGCCAGCATGCTGCAGAGTGGGACTGCCCGGGTAAGCAGTAATCTGTGTGCAGAGGTCTGATAAGCCCTCTGCTGAAGCAGAGCTCTCCAATCAGTTGTGAGCATTAACTTTGCTTATTGCTAAGTAGGTGGTGTATCAGACCTCTGCAGAGAGACCAAACAGAGAGCAAGGGTCCCACTCTGCAGCTAGTGGCAGGTGACAGGCTTTGTTACTCAAGGTGCAGTTGTTTTAGAAAGAAAACACATCTGTATTGAAGCACCTGCAATTTATTTAGCCAGCTTAACCTCACACTGTGTAAAAAAAAACAATTTAAGCTTTCCCACTCTATTTTTCTGTACATATTTATTTTTATACTATGATTACATCAACATAACAAAAGGCCACATAATTCCAGCCAAGCAGAATATGTTGACTAGACAGCTTATTTGTCATTGTAGTCACAGCCGATTGCTAACCTGGAACTGTGGCACTGTGCTATATAGTACAACTGTACTATTTATTACTTCCCCAAAACAATCTTTGCTGAATACGAGTTTATATTTTCTCAATCTCCAGTAGTCCATAGTCATTCTGCTTCTTTATTAAGTGAAAATGTCAAAAGGTTAAAAAAAGATGTGATGATTCCGGCCACCTAAATTAGGACCCGGAGACTGCCAGATGACCCCGCTCGGAGCGCCGCCCACCGGAGCAGCAGTGACGCGACGCTCGGCGAGGTAAGTAAGAAGAAATGACTCTGACTCGAGTATAAGCCGAGGGGGCACTTTTCAGCAAAAAAAATGGGCTGAAAATCTCAGCTTATACTCGAGTATATACGGTATGAAGAATGACCTTCAAACTCACGTAGCATTTAGCTACAAATTTTAAGTCAGATGATGATGATATGGTGGTAGCAGTCAGTGGCGGAACTACCAGGGTCGCAGAGGCCCTGGAGTTCCGCCACTTGAAAGGGGGCCCAGGACAGGAGGAAGGGGCCCCTGGTGACCGCTGATTACCAGGATATTTATTATCCCGGTAACCGCTAATGTCAGTCCCGAGACCTCTCCCCTCACCTTGTTCCGGGCGCAGCGTGAAGCATCATCCAGCCGGGCAGCAGCCAATGAGTGGGAGCGGTGTAATCCCCGCCCCCTCATCACATAGAACTGCTGCCCAGTGCCGAATACAGCTGCTGCGGACACGAAGGGGGAGACAGGGAGCTGGAAGCATGAAGGAAGGTGACATGGGGTCCGGGAGCGGAAAGCTGGGGACATGAAGGGGGAGATAATGGGGAGCTGGGGACATGAAAGAGGAGAGTGTTTTTTTTTGTTTTTTTCCCTTGTCTAAATTTTGTTCTTGCATCGGGGCCCTGAGGTCACTAGTTACGCCACTGGTAGCAGTCTTGAAGTTGTAGGCAGAGAAGGAAACATCAGATGAGGAGGGAGGTGTTGAATAAGATGAGATGTGATCTGTCACAAAAATTTAATGATACAGAGGCAGGACTACTTCTAAATGTTTTACTAGTACCAACAAAGTTGTTTCACCCTTGCTCTATGGCTTAGAATGTATTCCAGCCATGGGACTTCAGGGTGTGCTTGTAATATTATGTGCGGATCTCCAATCTGGATTTGTTTGTTCTCATTACTGGACATCTACGTGTGCAATGCATGGGAGAAAATGTTACACTGTGGCTGTCTAGTTACACATTTGTAAACCTTCAGAATATGAGATGCAACTACACTGTCTTATAGGAGAAGTACAGAGGCTTTAACAGTAGACTCCTCCTCTAAATAAATTCAACACACAATCAAAAAACATATCATCATCACATTATGCTTATTGCAGCCT
>NW_017306527.1:814654-814861 GCF_000935625.1 Nanorana parkeri | reverse complement strand
GGGGTCAGTGTTTTTCCCCATAGTTCTCCTTAGGGTAACGGGAGGACCCAAACTAGCGTCCTCCTGTTCCCCTAAGCTCAGTTATCCGCGAGCTACAGCTCGCGGTATACTGAGACGCCGCAGCCGGAGTGGATCCCGACATCGATGTCGAGATCCGCCCAGCTGTGTGAGTGACAGCTGGCTCTGCCTATCTAGAGGCAGAGCCAG
>NW_017306527.1:812628-812951 GCF_000935625.1 Nanorana parkeri | reverse complement strand
CTTCTGTGGTAAAGATAAAAACAGAAGGACAAAAAGTTCAAAAATAAGTTGAAACAAGGCGTCTTTTCTGATACATTAAGGCCTTGTTCACACCGAAAGCGTGTGCGTTCCAGAGCGGTAGCTGCTGGAACGCACCACGATTGCTGAGAAACTTCCCCCTGTGTTTTGGGATGGGAGGGGGCATGGCGGTGCATTGAATTCAATGCACGCGTGCCCGCAGTGCGATCAAACGAGTGGCAAAACTTTGCCAGCCTTCCGTTTCACTGCAAACACAAAAAAATAGGGCCTTTTCACTGTATTATTTTTAGTCCTTAACGTATTTT
>NW_017306527.1:808300-812532 GCF_000935625.1 Nanorana parkeri | reverse complement strand
GGGGAGGGGGGAATCCAGCCCCTCCCCTGTCACGGCAGAGAGCCGTGACAGGATCGAGAGGTGAGCGAACGCCGGTATCTGTTCGCTCACCTCCCGATCTACTGAGCCGACCTGTGACAGTCTCATTGTCACAGGTCGGCTAGAACTATGAGGTGAGTGGAAATCACTCATCTCATAGTTCTCCTTTAATAGTTAAATAAAGGTGACTTTAGCAGAGAATGCTCATTACAATAAACAGTACATATGTGTTAGCTGGTAAGTGGTGTTAGTTATCTTACATTTTCTTATTCTGATGAGATCTGCTGTATGGTACCTTTTAGAATGTTTATAGGTAATGTTTTCCGTTATCTTGGAGTAATTCCTCAGTTCCATAAGATTTTGGTACAGGATAATTTCTGTAAAAAGGGAAGGAACCGGTAGGATCCCCCTCCTTAAAACAAGGTAAAGACCATTATCTGATGTAGTAACAGCTAACAATGGTTACAAATGTGACGCTACCCATTCATCTTGTTACTCCATTATATTTACTAAAACAAAGAACAAACACAAAGGGTGGGTGACAAACTTTGCTGTGTTAAACAAGCTGGGTGATATACAGCTGGGTGATATTATATAGCTGAAATGCTTCCAAAAATAGATCCTCTTTAACAGAAACCATAGAACTGATTACCAAACATCAGTCTCACACAATCCAGCAATAATGCGCGGTGATAAATTGGTCTTTCATGGTTTGGAAGCATTGTTGTTATGCCAATCATATAAAGTCTAACATTTAGCACCATATACGGAGTGTGGCAAATGTGTGTTTATTCTGGACCATGACTGGCTAAACATATCTGTTGCTTCAAAAACCTGTAACACAAGGTCCACCTAGCTGCAGGTAGGGGAAATGGTGCCTCTATGCACCTACACTATACTACACTCTCATTTACTATGTAGGTACTATTCACATATTCCCCAGCAACAAAATGTTTCAGTGAAAATACTATGAAATGACAATAATATTTGAAAATGTAACCCTGGGCCCTTTGCTCTCATTTCTTCCCTTGTTCCAACATATGTGCACAAAGTAGATGCACTGTGATAGATTTAATGCAATTAAATCTATGACCCAGTCTTCTAAAACCTCACTTTCACCAATGGCCATGACGCCTTTGCTATGCTTGTTCCTTACCCAACTCTCAGTTGAACTTACATCAGTAACTGTTAACAGTGATGTTTTTCTAGTAGGTTCCCTTGTTTTGCACTGCTTCCCTATATCACTAGCAGTCATACAGTACAGTAAACTCACACGGTGTCGCTATTGTAACCAAGCAAGGGCAGGGTTTGGTATTCTAGTGGCACCACTTATTTTCGATTCAGGCATACATTTAAGATCACTTCAAGACAGCCTTTTGAACATGAAGACTGTCCTGGCAATCAGGAACATCTGGTCTCCATATCTTTATTTTTATTGCTGAAACATATGTAACAGTCATAAATATGCATTCACAATATGAGATTTCTACATTGTCACTGGCTTCAAATACACACATGCAGATACTTATGTACCTTTATGGGAATCAGATACAAATTCACAAATTTAAGGATTGTGTCTAAAAAAAATCCTGAAATGCACTATGGATAAACCTTTAAAGAGCAAGCCTGTGAACATTTCCCAACAGGTGGTTTTCATGTGATCCTTCATTTTTACGAACCCATTCTCTTATGAGACATATGGAGCTTATCTTGTCTACATAAGACTGCCACTATAAATATTCAATAACTCTTTCTGTTTGTGGCCATATACCTGTCAGAAGTAATTCCTTTCAAGTCAGCAAATAGTGGGAAAAAGTTAACATGCACGGCTTCATATAAAAAAGGTAATACTGTTAATGTAAAAAAATATATAATAATTATAATTTGTGTAATGTATATTGCAATGGTATTAAAAAGATCAGCTACAATGTATTCTTTTGTGAGATACTGTATAATTTATGGGATAAATTGTAAAACATTCACAGATGTTTTATAAAGTTAAGAAGCAAAAATCCATAGCAAAGTATTTCTAAGTATAAACATTTTACTTTTAAAAAGTACTGTGAATGCTTTTACCATGGTGATCGATAGTTTTGCTAACTGACCGTTTAAATCAAATGCATCTGGGTGGTCTGGCATGTTGGAGGCTGTAAGCACTTTGGAATAAAGCTTACCTACGGTGGATATCGGTGTGCGGCTTTCTCTCTTCACAACTGCATTCAAGGCATTTGTATTAGTCTCACAGTTGATAAAATGGCTTATCTCCCAAAATATTGATGGCCATCAAATTAGTTTATTTCAAAATACTATGTTATATCAAGCGCATGATGATATTAATTAAAACAAAATCTTAATCAAGGCCTGATTCCTTTTCTGATTGTAATAGATAGTGTTCTGGTTACTAGACTTACCAAGTCTTCCGTTTATAACTGTTAAAGTGTACTGTATGTATAGCCAAAACTTTTCCATAGCTTTAGATAAAGTAGGGAAGGGTTAGAATCTATCCCAAGTTTTTAATGCTGCCTGTGCCCCTTCCTAGGGAATTTCCCCTTGTGCAAAACCCCAAATTATACAGTTGTCACCAGAGCAAAAGCCGAGAGTCCCCATCTTCCAATGTGAACATTGTTGCAGTGACTAATGTCTAAGAGGGGAATTTCCCAATATGTTGGAGTCACTTTCTGTCACTTCTCATTGTGTCTCCGGGAAGTGGAGGAAAATTTCCCCAACAGGGCATGGACAGCAAAAAAAACAACCCCCCCCCAAAAAAAAACCAACTGACAAGAGTTTTAACCCTTCTCTAGTACATCCTAAACTAATAAAAGTAGTGGCTATACATATATTTCAATAAAGCCCTTTCGGGGAGGACAACATTATAAGGACACTCATTCACTGGCTGATATTCATAAATCATGCAACAAGATTGCACATTGCTTTCAATAACTGGGTAATGTATGAATGATCCTGCAAGCCATTTAAAGCACCTACAAAAGTCCTTGCCTGCATACATTTTTCAACATTTTGGATGACATGCCAGCACATGTCAGATTTCACCTGGCCATTGACTCTCAAGTAACATATATATAAACCAATGTATACATATATAAATAAGTTTACACACATACAGTATATTAGAAATTTAAGAAGGAATTTGTAGATCTTCCACAAACCTAGTTGTGTCTAGTTCTCTTTCATGCTTGAGTACCCTTCTATTGATTAATAAAAGGCACTATGTCTGCCACGATCAAGGTAAGACCACATCTGAAACTATATTTTTGCAAGAATACAAATAGTTCACTTTTATGAACCCATTCTCTTATATGGGTTATTTTCTATGAGACATATGGAGCTTACCTTGTGTACCCATCACTGCCACTATATTCCATAATTCTATTGATTAATAAAAGGCATTATGCCTGCCATGATCAGGATAAGACCAAGACCAAGAATATAGATACATTTTTGTAAGAATACAGATTGTGCAGCTTTATTCAGAAATGCCCCATCTTTTCATATGTAAAATAAGCAAAATTGGGCAAACAGACGTGAACCCCGCGGGAAAAGACAAAGATAGCGATAAACTGTGCCTAATACTGGAGCATTCGGACTATATTTAAGATAACTAGGCCCCCTGCAATGAATCTGGAGCAAATATTTAATTGGCATAATTTTACCATTTATTCATGTAATAAACACGCGCACTAAATCATCACTTACCAAGATGCTGCAGATTTGTTAAAAATGAACATCCACGAAGCATGAGAGAGTGAAAGAAAGGGGAGAAGATGATGTAAGTACAAGTTCTGATTTAGTAATGAACATGCATTGGTTGGGGGGTCAATTCATTTTTAAGCTACAAAACCAGTGAACAGAATCTGAAACCTTGGACTAATATACATGATCAATGGATTTGTGCATGATATGCTAGAATAATACTCTATTATTTAAAGGTGTTCATTGCTCATAACAGAATGATTAAACCAATAAATCACCAAGGGGTCTATTCACTAAGCTGCCGTAGGCAGCTGAGTGACTAACCGACCCCAAGCGAAGTGAGCTGAACGCTGTTCGGCTATTCACTTCAGGCTGGTAGGGCTGATTCCAGCCGTATATCGGCTGAAATCAGCCGTATATCGGCTGAAATCGGCCGTACATCGGGTGACTTCGGGTCGGCCGAACATGCTCAGCATGTTCGGCCGACCCGAAGTGCAGAAGGA
>NW_017306527.1:781936-807933 GCF_000935625.1 Nanorana parkeri | reverse complement strand
CGAACATGCTCAGCATGTTCGGCCGACCCGAAGTGCAGAAGGAGTTCGACTCAGCCGATCCAACATCTGGATCGGCTAAGCCGAACCTCCGGCAGGCTACTCGCTGCTGTTCGGTCTATTCTCATAGATGTCGAACAGCAGTGAGTAAATATGCCTAATGCCGCTGAGTGGCATTCGGCTCGCCTGTTCTGCTCGGTCCCTCAGTGGGACCGAGCAGAATAGAAAAATAGTTTAAAAAGTAGAGCTAGCAGTGACAGCTATCTCCGCCTAACTGTTTTCTATTGGCCGGTAGTTCTGCTGTCGTCAA
Organism: Nanorana parkeri; assembly: GCF_000935625.1. Lineage (NCBI taxonomy): Eukaryota > Metazoa > Chordata > Amphibia > Anura > Dicroglossidae > Nanorana > Nanorana parkeri. Next base: position 807,626 of record NW_017306527.1, on the reverse strand, counting down.
AAAAAAAACTATTAAAAAAAAACAAACACACGATAGGAATGCATAGCTAGATTCCTATTGGCAATTTCACTTTGCAATAGCCAATAGCAAACTACCTATTGCACCCGATCGAGCAGAGTGAACCTTTCTGGGACATAGTTTTTCTCTCCCGGGCAGCCGGGAGCCTATTAGACTCCCAGAGCGTCCGGGGGAGTAATGACGGATGACGTTCCTGGTTACCAGGTAACCAGGAACGCCATCTGTCATTACACACTGAGAACATGGAGAGGCCGCTCTTAGCTGGTAACCAGGGACGCTGATCTCTCTGAAAGTGGCCGGAGCCAGCCGTGAGATGACGGCTTGCTCCGCCCAGCTGTCAGAGGCAGGCTGGCCAATGGCCGGCCAACGGCCGGCCGCTCGGCCAGCTTCGGCTTTCACCTCGGCTCAGCCAAGCCGAGGCATATGCCTTCGGCTCGACTGAGCCGCTCGGTCGACTTCAGGAGCTGTACGGGCTATACTGAGTAGCCCGTACAGCAGCCCTTCAGTTCTACTGAACCGAAGGGGTCCTGGGGCCGGAGCTAGCCGAAGGATCAGCTGAAGAGATCAGATTACATTCTAAAACACTTTACATAATTTGAATGTTTCCTAAATGTATCTTCACAAGAGCTGCCATTGTCAAACCAACACAACCTAATCTCCTCTAAGATGTACCTTCGGCAGCAGCTGTCTGCAAGACTGCAAATACAAGGTTATTAGAATATACCTACACAAGCCTCCTCCAAGCTATGAAGTAACGTTGGGTGAACATAAGTCAGACATTAGGCAAATTGGGAACAGGTGTATTCTACAAGGTAGCTTGTACATTGTTGGAAATTATACTGCGGACCCAATGTATCCTGGGAAAACTAGGCAGCAGTCCTCATTTGTTATTATGAGCTTCCACGTTTAGCATCGATAGCTTAAAATGATTAACAGACAGCAATATTTGATAAACTATTTAACTCTGATCCTGTGTTGTTAAAGGATTGAGGCCCCTTTCACATTGCTACATTAGTGCGTTGCAGTGGCATTCATTCTGAATGGCACCCAAATGCACCTTATCAATACACATGTGTTGCAGTGCCAGAAATGCTACATGTACCTTTTTGGTGTTCTTTTGTTGCATTAGGCAGCCCATTCAAATAGTTAAGCTGCCTTAACGCAATGCACATTAGAACATGACATAAAGCACTTTAACAAGCAGCATAATGCAAGTTAACAGATGTATTTCAGCATGGAAGCTTTTATTTTTAAAAGTTCCGTTTGCTCAATTCTTTAAAAAAAAAAAGGACCATTAAATCAATTACATATCCCTTACATATCCCTTACTACATACAGCCCCACATATAGAGTCCTGATACAGTGCCCCACTTAAAAGCAAAACTAACAAACTCATAACCACACAATAAAAGATTACGACAAAGATTCACATAAACCCAACCATGCACAGGTAGAGCACAAAGCACAAATCAAGGCAGCACAAATAAAAGCATTGCATACATGACTTAACACATTATCTCAAGGGCAGTTAACATGTCAGTATTATCAATCCACAGAGCCAAGACTTTGTCAAACTTTAACGGAAAGCCTCTACTAGGATAGGTAGCCTTAAAAAATGGTAGTATTGAATTAACTAGCCTCTACTATGTATCCACGGTAGGCATGGTTATTATCTTCCTCAACATGCAAGTTTAAACCCAGCCTAACACAGTTTTGTTTACCTGGATAACTAAAAATTAAAGAAGCTGTTTTGTATACGCTTCAAATCGATATCTGCCTGGTACGATAAGCGTACAGCTTGGTATCTCCATAGCAGTAGCACCATAAGTGCTTTTTTTATGCTAGTCCCTATGGCATTCAGCACTGGGTGGGTTATTTACCAGAGACGTCACTTAAAAATTGCCCCCCTCAAAACATCAGTGAATTGGTAGAACAACCTTAGGGGATATGAGGGTTATGTGCAACCTATGGGCAGGTAAAGTAAGCTAATTTGATGTTAGTAATAGTTAATAATACCGACTTTAGACTTTAAAAAAAAAAGACTCAAGGCATCCTCTCCGCCCTACATACAATTGGGTTGATCTCCTAAAGTAGCAAAAGCTGATTATTTAACAAAGTGCATTTTTTCTTTGCAAATGTATTTTCCCTTAGCTTAATGAATAAGGTGAAGCTGTGCTGACTTCAATTATCCAATACAATGGCAAGCAAAAATATTTTTTCCTTGCATGTGATTGGGTATTCTTTGTAAAGTAAATTTTCACCACATTCACTAAGCTAAGTTAAAATTCTCTTGCAAAATGAAAATATTCTACTCCTTTAGTAAATCACCTCCACTGGCCTTCAGTAACTAATTCTGTCTGAAGATTACATTTATAAAAAACAAAAGCTCTACACATTTTCACCCTGGTGCTCTGAGCCCAAGAATGGTGTGAATGTTCAAAGAGATTCCCCTGATCTATTTTCACCCTGTCATTGTTAATGACTTTATTAATTTAAGAGAAAACATTGCTCTTACAATGGTTTCTGCTAAACAAATCAAGTAATCAAATAGGATAGCATCAGTATACTGTAGTGTGGGTAACTCCCTGAGTTTGATGCTCCAGGTAGTATAGTGAATATCTACTGAAATTCATGTAAATCTGGGGTTCAATGGACTCGAATTAAGACATGGGTAGCATTTTCTTGCTAAACATTGACTCTAGACAAGGGTATTTCATGAAGGGAAGATGCAGCATGGTATAGAGGATATAGAAGGACCGTGGATCTATAAAGTAGTGAATGAGTAATTTTGTTTTTATTTGAAATAAAGATTTTTATAAAGCCACTGAGTGTGTTTTTGTTTTTTCAAGAAGGAGTCCACGTTAAGATCATTCATAAGTTAAGCAGTTTATATCATCATATGTGTAAAAATATTAACAATCCACTTCAATACATAACCTGTTGTCAGTGTTCCCTCTGGTCAGAAGATTTCAGTGCCATGGTGACAGTAAACAAACAGTGATAGAAAATGTACATTTGTAGGATGAACGTGTACATCAGATGTTTCTTTTCTCTTTCCTTAAATTACCAGGATGAGGATAGAGGACATCCTGGTGAACTTAGTTTATGGTCTAAATGTTCAAATATTTCACAAAAACATTAGTTTCCCAGGTAACAAATGTTGCACACAATGCCCTTTGTGAAAGTCTTCCTATAAATTACCACAGTATAAAGCTATTTATAATGGTTTAAAGATAGCATATAGGCCAGTGGTCTTGTGTACATGTGCATTACCTTTCAGGTCACAGAAGTTTGCATTTTACTTATAGACCTCAAGAGTCTATTTTGAATATACAGTATATGCCATAACATTGTGGTTACAGTGATTATCACCTGAAAGTGGGTGGGATTTATTAGGCAGCAGGTGAACCTTTTCAGGGTTATTCACAAAGCTGCCGAAGACGGCCGAGTGAATAACCCAGCCGAAGGACGTTCGGCTATTCGCTCGAGCTCAGTACAGCTGATTTCAGCCATACATCGGCTGAAATCAGCCATACATTGCCTGCCGAAGTACAGAAGGAGTTCGACTCAGCTGATCCAACATCTAGATCGGTGGAGACAAAGCTCTGGCAGCTCACTCACTGCCGTTCGCCCCTATTCTCTTCATGGCCGAATGGCAGTCGGATGCCGCTGAGCAGCATTTGGCTCGGCTATTCTGCTAGGTACCTCCGTGGTACAGAGCAGAATAGCAAATAAGTGGAAAGAGTGAAAATAAATAAAACATTATTATAAAAAGGTTAAGAAATCTTTTTAAATGATCCAAAATAGGAAAATTAAAAATAAAAATATTTTAAATAAAAGGAAAAAAACGAAAAAAAACAATTGTGCGGAGCTAGTAGTGACAACAAGGTCCACCCAACTGTTTCCTCTTGGCCGGCACCTGCTAGAGTCTTTTAGCAGGTCCCGGCAAATGAATAACAACTGGGCAGAGCTGGCCGTGACATCACAGCCGGCTCCACCCAGTTGTTATTGTTTAATGACAAATCAGCTTCCCCAGGTCATTTGGGGACGCTGATCAATCATTACAACTGGGCGGAGCCAGCTGTGTCATTTGCGGAGCAAACAGCCGGCCTTCGGCAGGCTGTTTTCCCCATTTCGGCTGTCACTTCCGCTCAGTCAAGCCGAAGCATATGTCTTCGGCCCGGCTGAGCCGCTTGGCTGCCTTCGACTGCTGTACAGGCTATTGTGAAGAGCACGTACAGCAGCCCTTCGGTTCGACTGAAGAGAGACGAAGCTATGGCTGTATCCTTCGGCCCATTAGTGAATAACCCCCTTTGTCTCTGAAGTGGATGTGTTGTAAGCAGAAAAAATGGGCAAGCATAAGAGTTTGAGTGACTTTGACAACGGCCAAATTGTGATGGCTAGATGACTGGGTCAGAGCAACTCCGAAACTGCTGCTCTTGTGGGATGTTCCCAGTCTGCAATGGTCAGGACCTACCAAAAGTCGACTTGGCCTCCAAATTCTCCAGATCTCCATCCAATTGAACATCGGTGGGACGTGCTGAAAAAATAAGGGGTCTATTCACGAAGCTGCCAAGGGCAGCCGAGTGAATGTCGGTCCCTCAGAGGGACCGAGCAGAACAGAAAAAGAGTGAAAAAAGTAAATAGCAAACGATTGTGCGGAGCTAGCAGTGCTCAGCCGAGCCGATGCATATGTGTTCGGCTCGGCCATGATCGGGAGCTGTACGGGCTATTGTGAATAGCCCGTACAGCACCCCTTCGGTTCTACTGAACCGAAGGGGTCCTGGGGCCGAAGCTAGCCGAAGGATCGGCCGAAGCTACGGCCAGATCTTTCGGCAGCTTCGTGAATAGACCCCTAAGTCTGATCTGGAGTCCTCACTTTGCAACTTACAGGACTTAAAGGATTTGCTACTGACAGCTTGGTGCCAGATACCATAGGATACCTTCAGAGGTCTACTGGAGTCCATGCCTCGATGGATCGGAGCTGTTTTGGTGACCAAAGGGGGACCTATTCAATATTAGGTAAATGGTCATAATGTTATGGCTGATTGGTGTTTATATAATATATTACATAGTATTTATATAGCGCCAACAGTTTGCGCAGCGCTTTATAATATAAGGAAGACATTACAGTTACAGTACAAATCAAGACAAGATGGTAAGGAGGGCCCTGCCCCTGAGGGCTTACAATCTGAAAGAGGAGGGGGAAATGATACATGAGGAGGTAGCTGTGGTAGCTGTGGGAATGAATTATTTGAGAATGTGAAGGTTCAGTGGTTAGGTCGAGGTGGGATAGGCTTCCCTGAAGAGATAAGTCTTTAGGGAACGCCTAAAGGCAGTCAAGGTGGGAGATAGACGGACAGGTTGGGTAAAGAGTTCCAGAGGATGGGAGAGACTCTAGAGAAGTCCTGGAGGCGAGTATGGGAGGAGTGGACAAGGGAGCTGGAAAGCAGGAGGTCATATATATGCTGTATATTTCAGAATGTCATCTCTACATTGATTTCATGTTTATCTTCATTCACATTTCTATATTCAAATGGTTTGCTCATCCAAGGAGTCCATTACACCCCATCCCAAGCATTCAAACCTCAGCAGTCACTCTATTAAAACTCAACCTAAGCAGTGCAAATCATAGTTTGCCATAGACTCCCTCTGGTCAACCAGAAGTGGCAATGGGATAGATCAGAGCATGATGCAAGATATAGCAGTTCTTGCCTTTGATCCCCTTTGATGAACATAGTCAAGAACTGCTATGCAACAGTCCCATACCTAGCGTATTCGACACCTGGGGTGTATTTTTTTTTTTAACAAGCATCCCTCCATACTTATCTATATGTCAAAATTATTTCCATTACAAATATGAAATTAAGTGAATACTAATAATTTATCTGAATGTTGTACTGTATATATAATCATGTTGATAAAACAAATTGAAGGGTTTAAAAGCAATGAAACATGGGAATATTAAACAAAACACATACTTTGATACTGCCAGGCCTGCGGGGGACTACATTTTAGTAACAGTCTTTTAAACAGTGGTGACTTGACAATAAATACCTAGGCAAAAAATTGCAAACTTTATAATACAGGGATCTCAAATGGGCAATGGCATACAACACATAAGCAACACAATGTGTGGGAAGCAAACTTCTAATTGTGAGAGTATGCAGGCAACAGTCAATCATTACATTATGTGTACAACTGAGATGCTGGCTCAGAGATTAAGCAGTCATGTATATCCTGGTCCAGTTCTTGGCTGATGGAGGCTGGCTAAAAAGTAAGACTGATGCAGTCTGGTCACTGTTGCAGAGGAAACTCAAAAAAAAATTCTTCTTCCTGCCTGCAGCAGACTGATGACATCATCTCAAAAGACAGCTTTTGAATGATAAAAGGGCTATTAAAAAAAATACTGATATGTACTATGACATGTTGGGAGTTTGTTCATTAAGGCTTGACCATGATAGGCTGGCTCAATAACAAAACAGCTTTGAACAAGAGCTGGGAGGGGTATACCAGATCAACGTTTATCAAAAATGTAATTTCTAGTTTTAATTATATCTAAAAGCTTTAGATTATATTACTGCCTAATAACATTTTGTTGATGGAGAGGTTTTATTTAAACTCCAACTTGCTCCTTATCTAAGCAGTCATTGAAAAGTGTTTAGACAGTAGTTGGGATGCCCTGCTCTTAAGACAGCTTCTGAAACTTAGACTGGTTTTTCAAGTTGGTGCAGGTGCTTATTTGGCGCAAAACAAACAAGGAATTTGCCTTGAGCAGCACTTTTCAGGGGGGGGTTCAAAATGCCATCCCCCAAAACCATGAGACGAGCCAGTCACCAGTCTGGCAGCAGAGTAGGCAGGTCCCCGCAACGCCAGGGACCAAACAGCATTGGTCCTGCGTTGAAGGAGGCCAGGTCCAGCAGCAGGTGGCTTGAGAAAGCAGATGTCTTCAGGAGGCAGGCTGGGGAGCTGCAGGTAAGAGGATCACACTGTGCTGGTAAAGGGACCCTGCAGAGCCCAGGATAGATTCTGCACAGCCCACCTGAGAGTCTCAGGTGGGCTCTGCAGGGTCTCAAGTGGGCTGTGCAGCATCTGTGGTGAGCTCCTTGGGGTGGGCCACCAGAGATCCTTTGCTCCCCACTTGAGACCCAGCAGAGCCCGCCACAGATCCGGCAGAGCCCACCATAAACCCTGATGAGCCCACCATAGACCCCGCAAAGCCCGCCACAGATCCTGCACAGCCCACTTGAGAGCCTGCAGAACCCACCTGAGACCCCAGCGTCCCTGCTACGCTAATAGCAGAACATATCAAACGCTGGATACAGCGTGCACGCTGTATCCAGCGACTGACACGCAAAAAGTCTTAAACAGGAAGGGGTGGGGCAAATTTAGTGTGGGGGTGCCTGAGTTTCATCTTGCCTAGGTCAGCTCCAAACCAAAATACACCACTGAGTTGGTGCCATACCATTCAGCAAGAGAGGCACAAAGCAAAGTGTAGGCATTAACAAGTAATCCCAGAACAGCTCCTTCAAGATATTCATAGACAACAGAATGATGAGTCACTTTATATGTAAGATTTATTTATACAAGGAATAGTAGTTCAACATTTCAACAGTTATGGTAGATTTTGCTTCTGACAAACCTGATTATAAAAATTTACAGCTTACAGCGTAAGCAGTAACTAAAAATGTTTTTTTACACAGATCCTTTTAGCATGTTTTATGCATAGTGGTGGAAAACAATTCAGGATTTTTTTGTTTTGTTTTGTTCTACTGGGTACATATATGCTAAAAATGCACATAAAGTGCTTGAGATAGTCTCTTAAAAGCTTAAAAGTCAACCCCTGAACCTACTTATATTAACCTTTTACATGCTTCCTCACTGCTCCATCCCTTCGCAGTCCTAAACTCTATGTTGGATGGTGTCAGAGCTGACATCCGTTAGATGATATCACCCCCTCCTCTGCATGACAATTTTCGACTTGGTGAATGGTCGCTCAAACCTGATCATTGTATCATATTTGGAGGTCACATTCTTCCCTATTCCTAGAAGCACCAGGTATTTTGTGCTGGCTCTGATGGAGCTATGAACTGGTGGGGGCAACACAGGCAAGGTGAGTAAAAGCAGGTAATGGGCAAAATGACAGAGTCTCTTTAATGTGTGCTAATGCAGAGCAATGCTACAATATACTATGTTATAAAAATGTATAAAACTGAAAAACATATAGTCATGCAAAATTTAATTATACCCAATGGAAATGTTGAAGGAAAAATTACTTTTTCTGTCTTGGTCACAATGGTCAGCAGGACAAATGGGTAAATCTCCCTGGTGAGGCACGGACCACAATAAATACATGGCCTTTACCACTCGTTCCCCCAAATTGTTGTTGTTATATAAACTTTAAAATACATTTTAGGCAGAAAATTGGGCAAGTGTTAATGCCCTTATGTGTATAAACAGTGAAAGGGTAAGAAAAGAGCAGATAGGCCCAATAAAAGATGAGAACGGGAGATTAATCACAAACGACAGGGAGAGGGTTGAGGTGTTGAATTATTTTTTCTCCTCAGTATACACTTGGGAAAAAGACGGGTTTAATGTAGATAAGAATAGCTCAATGCAAAAAATACCACAGTGGTTGACGGAAACGCCGGGGTTCAACAAAGACTTGAAAAACTTAATGCAAATAAAGCAATAGGACCAGATAACCTACACCCCAAGGTACTTAAAGAACTCAGCCAGGTTATAGCGAAACCGTTATTCCTTATTTTCAAGTATTTCCTTATTTCCATAATGACTGTTAGGGTACCAAGTGACTGGCGGAAGGCTACGGTAGTACCAATATTCAAAAAAGGGTCAAGGTGCCAACCTGGGAACTACAGACCAGTCAGACTAACATCAATAGTATGCAAACTGAGAGGGAATGATAAAGGACTATTTAGTGGAGTTTGTTCATGAAAATGGTATAATAAATGATAATCAGGATGGATTTAGGAAGGACCGTTTTTGTGAGATCAACTTACCAACATTCCACAAAGAGATGTGTAGAGATCTGGATGGAGGGAGGCTGGTGGATGTGGTATATCTGGATTTTTACTGTAGAAAGCGTTTGACACAGTACCACATAAACGCTTAAGACACAAGCTGAGATCTATGGGCATACAGTAGATGAAATGGTGTATACATGGATAGAGAACTGGCGACAGGAACATGTCCAGAGAGTATTGATAAATGGCTCTTTTTCAGATTGGTCTAGGGCAGCGGTGGCGAACCTATGGCACGCGTGCCAGAGCGGGCACGCAGGGCCGTTTCTGCTGGTACGCGAGCCCAGGTCCGCTGTAATGCTTCAAAGTTCACTGATGGACATGCAGGCACAGAAAAGAGCTTCGGAGACGTTGTCATCTGCTGCCGCGCAAGCGCACTGAGGACGAGGAGCCACGCAGGCGCAGTGATGTCAACGATTGACAAGGTATGTGAGGCACACGCGCTCTAGCATTGGCGCCATTACCTCAGACATAGGAGAGCATATTAGAGGGCCGCTCGCTGGGGCTTCACAGGGCCCTAGCCAGCAGCGAGCGGCGGTCTAATTTGAAAGCTGGATCTGCCCTTTGGAGCCGCATAGGCCTCCTTAGAGACCACTTAAGGACCACCACTTTTAGATGACCTGGACGCTGCACAGCCCATCACCCCTCCAGCCTATACACACAACTGCAGGGCCCATCTAGCCCACCTAAGAGCATTTATGGACCACCTTGAAGCTGCACAGCCCCCAAGAGCCCATACAGACAACCGCAGAGCCAGCCTAAGAGCACATATGGACCACCTGTAAGCTGCACAGCCCCCAAGAGCCCATACAGACATCCGCAGAGCCCACCTAAGAGCACATATGGACCACCTGTAAGCTGCACAGCCCCCAAGAGCCCATAGAGACAACCGCAGAGCCCACCTAAGAGCACATATGGAACACCTGGAAGCTGCACAGCCCCCAAGAGCCCATACAGACAAATGCAGAGGCCCACCTTAAGCACATAATTAGTTCAAACAGTGTTATGAAGTGTGTTTGTAAAAGAAAACATCAGTATGTGGGTCGAAGTGCGGGGTTGGCACTTTGAGACACGTACGTTGGTTTAGTGATCCAGTTTGGGCACTCGGGCTCAAAAAGGTTCACCATCGCTGGTCTAGGGTCATGAGTGGCGTGGCCCAGGGTTCTGGGCTAAGCCCCATACTGTTCAACCTGTTTATTAACACTATTGGGGAGGGCGTAAATAGCCATGTTTCCGTGTTTGCTGATGATACTAAAATTGGGAGGGTAATAGACTCGGGCTTAGACATTACAACACAGGAGGACCTGGATAAAATAGGGGATTGGGCAACTATATGGCAGATGAGGTTTATTGTTGATAAATGCAAAGTAATGAACTTTGGGGTTAAACATAGGATAGGGGAATACTTATTAATGGGTACTCCACTAGGGAAGTCAGAAATGGAAAAAGATTTGGGGGTCATAGTAGACCACAGATTGAACAATAGCCTGCAATGCCAGGCTGAGGCAAACAAAGCAAGCAGACTATTGTCTTGTATCAAAAAGGGAATGTACTGCAGAGACAAAGCTATAATTTTGCCGCTTTATAGATCACTAGTGCGGCCTCATCTGGAGTATGCGGCCCAGTTTTTGTCACTAATCCACAGAAAGGATGTCCTTGAGCTGGAGAAGGTCCAGAGAAGGACAACTAAACTAATTAAGGGGATGGAGGACCAAAGCTATGAGAGGTTACTAAATTTAAACATGTTCACGCTAGAGGTGAGGCGATTAAGAGGGGACATGATTTTGATGTACAAGATGTTCAATGGTCATGGCAACATCAGCAATAAACGTTTTACTGTAACCTCCATGACAAAGACTAGAAGCCACCACCTAAATCTGGTGGAGAAAAGATTTAACCACAAGGGGCATAGGGGCTTCTTTGCAGTTAGAGCTATTAAAATCTGGAACTTGCTGCCACAATCAGTGGTATCAGCGGAGAGTATTGAATCATTCAAAAAGCATTTAGACACCTTCATCATAACATAGGGGTACAGGTACTCTTAAATCAAGATCACACAGGGACTCGTACACACATATACACATGCACAATCACATACATAAACGAAATAGGTTACATACTATGTAACTATATACACAAGCTCCACCTTCAAAATATGAACAATAAGGTTGCAGTCACATCCAGTTGGTTGTCATAGGAATAATACAGTCAGGTACTACCAGGAAACCACAGCACAGAATTGTCATACAAATGAATCAGGCCCATTATCAAAAACAGGCTGTAATAATTTAACACGCTGTTTGAGCCCAAATAAATGAATGGTACTACAGTAAAAGCAAATGTAGTAGTATGTCTTGATAGAACATCAAAATGTAGGTAAACACAGTAAAATGCCTCTTATACATGTTAAAAACTTGCAGAAATGCAAATAATACTGCCATCCTAGTGAGGATGGGAAAAGTGGTGTTACAAATTATAATCCCCCTTTCCCCAGCTTTTATTGGTGTGACAGTGTTAGGCCCCATTCACACATAGCGTTTTCCGTGCAGCACAAAACATTGCAATTGTTAACATACATGTAGATACCGCACGTTTGCAGCAGAATATTGCTCTTGCACTTTTTTGCGCAAAGTGCGATTTCATACTACACGGACGTCATGCAGGTGTGAACCAGATACCGTATATATACTGGGAAAAAGTATTGACCCGAATATAAGCCGAGGGTGGGAAATGAGGCAGCTAATGGTAGATAGATACCAATAAAATTACATGAATATTTATTTAAAAGAAAAATAACCTAGCTCTGTAAGTGGAAAAGGGGGTACAGGGCTACATATCATGTACTACGGATCATTTAACCCATTCATATTAGCAGAGGATAATTGTAAATCTATTGTTCAGTGCACTCTATATGTAGTATATAGTACATGTACATATAGAGTGCCTGCAACAATACATTTACAATGATCCTCTGCTAACATGAATGGGTTAAATGATCCATAGTACAGGGCTACATACAGATCATTTAATACATTCATGTTAGTATAATTGTAAATGTATTGTCTGCACTGTATTAGCAGTATATACTCCATATAGAGTATATACTGCTAATACAGTGCAGACAATACATAATTGGTTACCGTAATAAATCCCCCCAAATCTCCCCTCACTTACTGTGATTCACTGTGCCGGAGCAGGGACGAGTCAGCGGCGCGCTGGTCCAGTGGGAGGAGCTCCAGGTGGGGTCCTAATTTAGCTGACTTAGAGGTGCCTGGGGGTCCACACAAAATGTTGCTATTGGGCCCTGCCACTTCTTGTTACGCACCTGCTCTACAGTACTATACATAGTGCTGTATTTTACTACGTTACTGTGTATTGCAGTGGTAGGCTAGGATTATATTTTGTGTAGTTAGTGCCGGGACATGGCTAGGGTTTTGTTTTTGAGTTGTTGATTTCATTTGAGCACTGTACAGCACTGTAAATAGCCTGTGTACAGCATCAATAAACGCACCACTGTTCAATGGAAAGTCACTGGGCTGGTCTTTATACTTTCTGCACTCAGTGTTTCTCAGCAGGAACACAGGTCGGGGAGTCACTAGGGACAGGGGCCTGGTGTTAGAAATACAGGCAAATCTGAGGTGCGTTATGTCAGGAGGGGTGCGGAGGGTGTCAGAAGGGGTGCGGAGGGTGTCAGAAGGGGTGCGTAGAGTGTCAGGAGGTGTACACAGGTTGTCAGGAGGGCCCAAGTGGCCGAACGCCAGGGCCCGGTCGCAATTGCGACCGCTGCGACCCTGGTAGTTCCGCCAGTGAATACTAGGGATGCACTGATACCAAGTACCGTACTCGGTACAAGTGCAAGTACAATTACAGATACAAGTACAGATACTTTTTGAGCTCCAAGACTAGACTAGAGAAAAATTAAAAAGTTAGGAGGCAGCTGTCATTTATAAGCAGCAAGTGGAGCTCCTGTGGTTTGTACATCTCTGTTTTAATGTATGATTTTGTTTTTATAAATATAAATAAAGGGATGCACCGATACCATTTTTGTGAGTGCAAGTACTGATACATTTTTGTTTATTGTCATGTGACAGTTTTTCTAAAACAATATCGACTAATGATTACAGGACAGTGGTGGAGCACCAGAGCTAGGTCCCAGAAGTTGCAGCTAGCTAGGTTGCTAGCTGCAACTTCTGCAACCCTGGTAGTTCTCATGAAAATGCCAAGTATCGGTACTGGTATCTGAACTGGTATCGGTGCATCCCTAATAAATAAAATTTTCCATTGAATATTTGGTGTGCTTAACCACCAAAAAAATAAATTGTAGGTTCCCACACTGAATTGATTTCCTCCATTGGGGTTCAGGTACATTTCTCCAGTGCTGTCGGGGTTGCCCACAATTGAAATGGCCGCTAGTGCTCTGTCCACACCTTCTCCATCACACTCAGCGCCCTGCATCCACATTCATTTCCGCTGCGAGTGCTAAGTTAGCAGTGCTGACCGCTGACTTGCAGCACAGCGTTGAGAGGCGGTTTGCTAACTCGCAGCGGCTGGGTAACTGAACATGCCTCATGCCTCATGCCTACATAAAACAAGTAGGATAGCTTCCAGTCCAATACCACAACCACACACGAGCAGGCTATTATTCTGTGGGACTACAAGTAACAGAACGGACACAGGAAACAGGTCAGCCTTGTATGTCAGGGAAACCATAGGTGACAGCTGATCTGTGACAATCTCTCTCATTTCTGTTGTGGCTTAACTTACGGCTCAGCCACTAAACAATATTTGTGGCTATTTCTACCAAACATACCTGAAATCTATATTTCCCATATTTTGGTAATAATTCGGGATATACAGTAATGGTTTTGAAGTGTTTTTGTGCACTCTGTTTTGACATTTAATTAATGATATTAGGGATGCACCATACGTATGTTCCTGATGCTTATCTCAATACCGGAACTTCCGGTATCAGGAAGCCGGGAGACGATTCATTACACGCCGCCCGGCTTCCTGATTGGCCGGGAAGCTGGCTCTATGCTCCCTCGTCACCTGGTGTCGATTTCAACTTGGGTTGGATGAACTCCCCTGTGAATCATAGACACATTTGCTCGTCCCCAGATAACACCTCTCTCCAACAAAAACATAGTGGCTCATATTGTACAAGGTATTTTACAATGTGATAGAGAGGGAAATAGCAAATATATAGTATATACAGTATACATAACAAGCATCAATTGAATATTTTAAAAGCAATAATCATGTTACTTTGCCTGGGTGGTAAGAATGTATCTATTGTCATTAATTCATAACTCCCACTCACCATATATTCTTAATTCCTTTAAAGTGGCCAAGACAGCCCACGTAAATGCACATCACAGTCACAGTCAATCACAGTCACATCATCATAAAACCGCATATATTTAAAAAGTTTGCTGTACTGTTCATTTGAAGTTTCCAATATATTCAAAGTCAGTACAAAGTCCAGTAACCTGTGGTATACATGGAACTAGACTTCACATTTCATTAATTTATGGTATGGCTGCTTTAAACAAAAAGAAAAAAGAACTGCACATTTATAAAAGCACAGTGATGTTCTTTTTCAAACTGTCATCCAGTTCTGTTGCTCTTGGCAAGCTGGCACAGTGGACTGTAGAAGACATTTGTAAATTAAAAAAAGGGAGAGCCTGGTGATGTAATCAATAAAAGTAACATGACCTGCTTTCCTCCAGTCGAGGGGCTCTCTATGAATGAGATGGGCCGCCGTGTGTGCTGTCCTCATGTATAAATGAGCCCTTCAGAGTAAATAGAGCAATACAAAAATCTGATTTCTTTGAGTAACTAGAAGTTGTACGTTGTTTTGCCTTACTACATAAATCTATTCGATTTACATATAAATATTTAATAAGCACTGCAAAGGGCAATAATATAGTATACAGTGGCCATATTCGGTCTGATCAGGTGAAGATCAGCCTATTTAGGGCTTCCTTATAGAAATATAACTCATGCACTCACTTGTTATCTCTCGTCTCGACTATTGAAACTCCCTCCTCATTGGCCTACCATTACGCAGGCTATTCCCCCTTCAGTCTATCATGAATGCTGCTGCTAGACCACCACCTAACCAACTGCTCAATGTCTCCAACTCCCCTCTGCCAATCCCTCCACTGGCTTCCAATCACCCAAAGGATAACATTCAAAATATTAACAACCACATACAAAGCCATCCACACTATATACATTATATCTGTTTTGCTTTTTAGGAATATACAGGTGAAACTCGAAAAATGTGAATATCATGCAAAAGTTCATTTATTTCACTAATGCAACTTAAAAGGTGAAACTAATATATGAGATAGACTCATTACATGCAAAGCAAGATAGTTCAAGCCGTCATTTGTCATAATTGTGATGATTATGGCTTACAGCTCATGAAAACCCAGATCCACAATCTCAGAAATTTTTTGGCAGTGTGGGCAGGTGCCAAGTCCTGCTGGAAAATGAAGTCAGCATCGCCATAGAGCTCGTCTGCGGAAGAAAGCATGAAGTGCTCCAAAATCTCCTGGTAGACGGCTAAGTTGCATTAGTGAAATAAATGAACTTTTGCACGATATTCTAATTTTTCGAGTTTCACCTGTATGTAGAAGGAAAATTTTGTGGTAGCAGTTCAGCTTTAATTGTTCTATTCCACAAAGGCCACTGTACAATGGAAATAAATGGACGTGAACAAAGAATGAGGTGCAGAATTCCTACTGTAAGTGCTGTATCATTTACAACTGACTTGTAAATGTCTCACACTGTTTAAAGGATACAATATATATGTGTGTGTATATAAGAAGGTATCAAAAAAACTAATGCCTGTTGAGATATAGAAGGTTTAATTATGCAGATACAATTCAAGACACAAAGGTTGCTCAAATTGTTGTAACTACTTTCTATTTTCCTTTTGTTCTGCTCTAGAAATTTCCACAAAATTTCAATTTTGCACTATGCTGGAATGTCACACTTTGCTATGAAAAGTTAAGGGACTTGCAGCTTCCCTTGACTAACAACATTTACATGGTTATTCACAAAAGGGTGAAGAGTTTGGAGAAGGCAGGAGAAATGAACAATCTAGGACAACATAGCTGAACTGGATAGTGAGGTGAAGTGGAGAATTTTTCCAAATCAGCTACGTTGTCCTAGATTAGGGGTGGGGAACCTCCAGCCCTACAAATCCCATGAGGCATTGCAAGATTGTGACAGCCACATACATGACTCTTAGAGACAGATGCATCATGGGATTTGTAGTTTCACCAACCACAGCTGGAGGGCCGGAGGTTCCCCACCCCTATCCTAGATTGTTCACTTCTCCTGCCTTCTCCAAACTCTTCACCCTTTTGTGAATAGACCTGTCAGTTTTCTTTGTTCCATCAAATGGTCATCATAATCAATGATCTGGCGCAAATTTCTAAAAGCTTCAACAGTTGGACAGCATAAACATTTTCCTTTGCAGATAAAAAAGAAGAATAGCAATAGGTAGACTATATAACAGTTTTCTTTAACTCTTGGCGCTAATGGCTGCCAGCTGAACGATCAACTTGCTGTTGCATACTCAAAGTTTTCAACAGTTTATCACAGTTTTTCACACAGACTAGAGGGGCTGCTCATCCAAGGCTCTGGGGCTTCCACCACGAACATAGAAAACAAAAGGGAACAGAGCTCCACCTCAGTGTGTAAAATCGTTTATTAGGATAAATAATACAAGGGATATATGTACTCACAAGCAAATGTTTTTATCACACTTTAACAACAAACAAGAGGTCACACTGTCTGTTAACCCAACATGGTATCGCCCCGACTATGTAACACGGTTGCCTCCAGTCACATCACCGTCCACAGTCAGCCAAGATGGATGCGTTTCAGGGGCAAGCCCCCTTCATCATCATTCTGATGAAGGGGGCTTACCCCTGAAATGCCTCAATCTTGGCAGACTGCGGCCGGTGGACGGTGATGTGACCGGAGGCAACCGTGTTACATAGTCGGGGCGATACCATGTTGGGTTAACAGACAGTGTGGCCTCTTGTTTGTTGTTAAAGCGTGATGAAAACGTTTGCCTGTGAGTACATATATCCCCTGTTGTATTTATCTTAACAGCATCTAGTTAATCTAGACACCATGCTTTTAGCTTTCATGGGTTTTTCCTGTCTTATACCTTATACGTACTAATGTAGGTAATTATATTATCCATGCCAAATCCTTGAGTGACCTAATATGTTACAGCATCTGCCCACTCCCTTGTAAATGCCTTCCTGACCTTTAATCACCATTAATCTGTTTATATAATAACACACTCAGTATAAACAAATAGAAAACATATGTAAAAGAATGTTACAAACA
Source organism: Nanorana parkeri (assembly GCF_000935625.1). Taxonomy (NCBI): domain Eukaryota; kingdom Metazoa; phylum Chordata; class Amphibia; order Anura; family Dicroglossidae; genus Nanorana; species Nanorana parkeri. Next base: position 790,191 of record NW_017306527.1, on the reverse strand, counting down.
GTAATAAAGCACCACTAGAAACATAAACATATTACAAAACGATCTCTATTGCAGCAGGAGCAAACCAATTTAATGATTTTTATTACTTAATTTTACAAAAAAAGGGAAAACATCCACATTTATCTTGAAAATAAAGTATACATTCTACAATACATTTACTAATTTAAATATATTGTGAAAAATACAGAAGGACCTGTATAGAGATGCTTATTTGGCAATCTCTGAATATATTGGTATCTTCTTTAATGCATATAAACAAAAAAACAAAACAATTTATTTCTACTTGTCTTTTTAGGGCCAATGTTACACTAGCGATGCTGTTGCCATTGAGAAACTGGCTGGATCACCAAAACGTGCATTCAACACACTGACCGGCTGGCATGTCAGTCCCTCCCCGTACTCACTGAGGGAGTGAAACATGCAAGCAGGTGAGTATTTTTCTCCACTGGTAAAAAGAATGGCGGCTCTCCAAAACTCAGATGTGGCTTCTATTTATTCTAAAGCAAAAAGTATTCCAGGAAAACAACAGATTATTTGCAATTAGTCATAGAGTAAAATCCATACATTTAGTCTAACTACTTGTGCATGAACACTTCTTCTCTGCATAAGAAACTAGATTGAATGTTAGGATGTTACTCTGACTAATTGCAAGTTTCTATGAAACGCGTAAGTAAAGCTATCTCGTTGTTTTCATGAAATGCCTTTTAAAAAAAAAAACAATAAATAGAAGCCACATTTGAGTTTTGGAGTGCCACCATCCTTTTCTTTTACCATTACATTAACCAGACACGAGCTGGGCTGGCACCCTTTGGGCAAAGATTTGTGGACCGACCTGGGACAGCACTACATTTTTTAATATTATACTGCCCTGCTGTGTCCTACATAGCGATCCTGCTGCTAGCAATATTTTGCCAGCAACAGGATCTCTAATCTGGCCTTTAGATGACTAACTAAAAGTCACAGGATCCTATATTAATTAGCCCTTACCAGGCTAATTTATCATATAATTAGGAAAAATGTTGCATTTGTAGTCATTACATACTAAAGTATTTGTAGTCAAAACATACTAAAGGTTCAAACAACATTTAGCTAAACAGAAAAGGTTATGCATACCAAAGCAAAATAGTGCTTTAATTTCTACAGAATCTAATGTAGTATGCAATAGGTAAAGAAGGGAAGCTGGCAGTCATGGTTGGGGCATTAACCTCATTGACCAGTACCAAAAGTAGTTGCACTCTTTTAAACCTTGTAGTGCATATTCTATTACATATTAATGACATATTCTCCTTGCACTCCAACAGTAAAGAGCTTCTTCCACATACAAGTAATGTCATGTAATATTTTAAATGTTGTGAGTCTCTTTGTACAGGGCCGCCATTAGAAATCTTGGGGCCCCGTACACCCTACCTGACAGGGCCTCCCTCCGACTAAGCAGCGCACAGTGAGATGCTGCATCATGCTCTAAGGAGCAGGAGGAATCGAGCAGAGGTTCTCACACTGAGTGAGATCAAGGCCTGGTAATTTTCCTCCAAAACCTTCCTTAAAGTAGAAGTGAAGTGGTTATTTAAAAAAATAGAGCTCTGGAGGCGATTGCCATAATGTGCTAATATACACAGCATATTACTTGCAGACAATGCCCTTCAACGCATTTTACTTCCACTTTAACCACTTGCTGATCAGGGTGTTAAACCCCCTACTGCCCAAGCCATTTTTCAGTATTCAGCGCTACGTTACTCATGTAACGCTATCATGAATTTTATACCATTTTTTAGGGACAGTTAAAACTTTCATTTGTTGGTATTTAATCACCACTGCGGTTTTTATTTTTTACTATTTAATGAAAAAAGTATTGAACATTTTGGGGAAAAAAAACAGTTTTCCCTACGTTATGTTCTAAAACATTTATCAGTATACAATTTTTTTGTAAAATATTAAAGATGGGGTCATGTCGGGTAAATCGACACCAAACATGTCAAGCTTTAAATTGGGTGCGTCTGCGAGATCGCACAAAACCTACCATGCCTAAAATTGGCCATAGGTGATTATTTAAAAGCTTTTACTGCTCATCAGTGATTATCAGTTGTTAACTTACACTTAACTTGATTGCTATCCCCGAGGGTGGGCTAACAAGCGATCGGCCGAGCTGTAGAGCTGGCCGAACAATTGTATATAACAGCGGGTAACGGCTGTACACATTTCAGGCAGGATTCTGCTCGAGAACAAAAAAAAAACACATAAATGCCCGTCCATCCGCCGGGAAGCATCCGCCATTCGCCCATATTTTTACAATGGTCGGACGGCGAGGGGTTAAGGCAGCCCAATGAAAATACAATAAAAGTATGGAAATACATGTTCTGCATTCCCTTACTTTTATTTATATAATAAACACATGGGAATGTAAAATATGTATTCCCATACATTTATTGTATGAGCATACACTTTTTTTCACCTGTTTAGTGCCTGCCATGTATGTCTGTTGATCTACCTTGCAGTTATGCTATCATTACGAGGTAGATTGATAAACATATATAGCAGGCACTAGGCAGGTGACACATCTGTGATTGCATGCAGTGCTGCGTGTGTCCTTCAGCGCAGGTCTCCTCCACTCACCCATGCTTTCGCTGACTCCCCCAGTCTCTGCACCGCTTCTGAATTTTGTGTGATCCAAGACACCACAAGAGCACACCCCAGCACATGGGTTCACCTCTGCCCCCCTTTCCAACACTGGTATACCTCTGATCCCCCTGCAACCTTCTTTTAAACATGCTCACCTCTGCAACCCCTGCATCCCTGATCCTACACTGCTCACCTCTGCATCCCCTGCACCCTTCTTCCTATTCTGCTGACCACTGCAGTCCCTGCAGAACTGTTCCTACTCTGCTCATCTCTGCATCCCCTGCATCCCTCTTCCTACTCTGCATCCCACTTCCTACACTGCTCACCTCTGCACCCCCCTGCATCCCTCTTCCTACACTGCTCACCTCTGCACTCCTCTTCCTATTCTGCTCAACCCTGAACCTTCTGCATCCACTCTGCTTATCTCTGCATCTCTCTTTCTACTCTGCTCAACCCTGCATCCTTCTCCTAAACTGCTTCCACTTTGCACTACTTGTGGAAGGGGGGGCAGAGGTGAGCAGTGTATTAAGAGGGATGCAGAGAGTGGATATGTTAACAGTGTTGATAGAGGGTAGCAGGCTGCTGCCCTCTTCCAAAACGTAACTTCTGCATACTTCATGTTACACTGTGCACCCCCCTTTTCTTAGCTATAAGCTGCTTAACCCTTACAGCTTACCTTAGAGCAGGACTCCAGCTCCTGCCAGAGACACCAAGGGCTGTGAGCAGTGCAGAGGTGGAGCCTAATTGTGGGATGGGCAGAACCTAAGCAAGAGCAGGCGGGGCCTTGATTGGCCTGCCCAGCAGATGGCCCCTCCCACTCACCTCTGTAACTAGTTAATTGACCGGCTCCTCTCCTCCTTCCATGCACGGGGCCTGGACACCTTTGGAGAAGGAAGAGCCTGTCCATCAATTGGTTACTATGGCAAGTAGGCAGGATCATCCTTCTTCTCTAGAAGCATTCCATGCTGGCTCTGGCCCCCCTGCTGACTTGATGGGGCATGGGCCTGGTACAGGAGTGCTGCCTCTACCCCCCTGATGGCGGCCCTGTCTATGTAAAAAATGGTTACACAGAAGATAATGAGAAGAAAAACAGCAAATATAGTGTTAGTAGAGAGGAGAGCCAAGTGTTAGTAGCTGTGGGACTTTTGAGTCCGCAAAATGTGAAAAATTAAGAGTTTTCTCAAATAACCTAATAGTCCTCCACTTTATCCTTCCCTAACAGCTAAAATTAACCCTTTAAATAGAGGATAACTGTAACTAAATTACATATAGTTTGCTAAACCACTTGAAAATAACTGCCAATATGTTTTTCACCTTTTTTCATCCTTTGTTGCACTCCAGTGCTACTAATTTTTTTTAGCCTCTATGCAGTCACTTTGCGACTCTAGTAATGACTGCATGGCAAGGCATGTTTTTCCTATTGGTGACAACAGTAGCTCATGCTGGTATTATGCATGTAGAAATGGCCCCAGGACCCCTTTATTGGAATATGCCTCTTTAAATCAGAGTTGTCTTCTACCTTATACCTATCTGTCACTTGATGCAACCAGTCTTCCAGGATCAATGATGACTGTGAGCCCAGGCTGTCAGAGGCCTGCCCCCTGTGGGCACATTATCAGGCTGGCCTAAGCATACAGAAGGATGCATTCAGGACCCAACCACTGCCAGAGGAAGATGTGGAGAAAGACCCGTGACATTATGGGACTGGATTGAAGGCACCTACAAAAATGTATGTATATTGATTTGATTTTTTTAAATTAAAGGTGGGGGCATGATTCAAGAAAGGGGCCAGGGGTGGGGCTAAGAACTGGGTGGGGGCAAGACTTTAGCTTTGAGCTTAACCCTAAGATTTATCATTTAACCTGCAAATACCCTAAACATAATAGTAACCATAAACCCTTAAGCTTTAACTTCCTAACCTTTGACCATAACTCTAACCTAAGAAATAAGGCCCAATTCTGGCCAGAATGCACTGGATTGTATTGTGGCCGGCTCACTTTGTTGTGGGGCGGGAGGGGGCATGGCGGTGCATTGACCTCAATGGCACCGTAGCCGCGCCCTCCGACCGCAATGTGATCGGCCGCACGGGAACACGTGGCACATCAATGCCTGCATTCCAGTCCGGTCTGGTCAGAATAAATAGTGCTTGCAGCATTTCTTTTTGTGTTCCCGTGTTTCCAATCACATTGTGGCTGGAGGGCTTGGCTACGGTGCCATTGAGGTCAATGCACCGCCATGCCCCCTCCCGCCCCACAACAAAGTGAGCCGGCCACAATACGATCCAGTGTATTCCAGCTAGAATCGGGCAGGAACGCACTGTGCCTGGTGTGAACGGGCCCTACCACTTACAATAATATAATTTAATAGTCCCACAAAGTATTGGCTTTGAAAGCTTCAAGTTCTGTGCTGAGATCTCACAGCTACAGCAGCTACCGCTCATTTTCATATAAAAAGGATTTATTCTCTCCATCTGTTAGGAGAACTAGAAGATAGTAAATCTGGACCATATAAAAGAACAGGAAAACTAACTTCCTTGTCAGTCATACTTTGTACTGTGAGAATTGTTTGTAGTTGTGTGATTTATTATTGGTTAATGACTGATACTAAAGAGGAAGTGAACTTCAATATTTGTATATGAACTCCATTTTGTTTCTTGACTGAAAAATAAACACTGACACCCAGTTCTGAGAATTTGGAGAAATCCAATGCTTCCTTGTGGCACACATCAAACAAAACCAGAGCACAGTTAATAACTTACAACTTTCTTACATGATATGACTCCAACTTCCAGAGAGGAAAATCATTGTGTTACAGTAATTATTGGGATGCCTTTGGTTTTTAAGACATCACTTTAAAAAATGATGTATTTACTTATCCCACTAAAATTCTTATACTTGCCTCATGCGAACAAAGTTATTAAATGGTGGAATTAAGAACTGTGTATTGGCCTTAACCCCTTCGTGTCGGGAGACGTACACTGTACGTCCAGCCACAAAGGGACCAAATGACTCGTCACGTACACTGTACGTGACGAGTTATTTGCTGCACTAGAAGGCTGCTAACCGCTGAGAATCAGCGGTTACCTTTCAGTAATAGATGTCTAACTATCTAGAGATCCATTACTGAAAGGGTTAACCTTTTTCAGACACCCGATACCTTAATATCGGGTGTCTGAGAGTCACAGCAAAGCAGACACACATGTCGGCTTTTGCCGGCATTCTGACAGCTCGTATAGATCGAGAGATATCTCTCTCAAGCTATACTGGCTTTTTTTTTTTTATCTTTTGACTTTCAAGAATAGATACAAAATGTTATGTATTAGACACATAATGTATCTATTCTTGAAAGTAGAATGTTTAAGTTTTCTGAAACATTCACTGACAGCTGAATCCTGAACTGCTGCAGGATCAGTGTCACTAACTTATTATCGGCTGTTCTGAAGTTTGAAGCAGCCTGATAATAAAAAAAAATTATTAATTTATCAAGCAGTAATAGTGAGATTAATTCACAATGACTGCCTGATATAATTAAATAAATAAAATTTGTCAGTATAAAAAAAGTGAAAAGTGTAAATAAATTAAAAAAAATAGTGAAAAGTGTAAAAAAATTAAAAATAAGGGACAAATAAATGAATGTATGTATTGCATTTTTTTTTAGCTGTGCTGGTTTTGTTAAAAAAAAATACTACAAATCAAAACTGGGAAAAAAAGTTTTTTTTTACGTTTTTTCCTCTTTTTTTAATTTGTATTTGTCCTAAGTGAGGCGTTAGACACACATATGTGATATAAATATATAGCCCTATCTGTCCTCTAAAAAACAATATATAATATGTGTGGGTGCACTTTGTAAGAAAGTATATTACTGACGTGGAAGAATCACACAGCAAAAATGTCAAAAGTGTGTCAGTCATTTACGAACAGAAACCAAAAACAAGCTCAGTCATGAAGGGGTTAAAGGGGTTCTAAACCCTCCGGTTTTTTTGCCTAGCAGTAGATATTGGCAAAAAGTAAAAAAAAAAAAAAAAACGCTTTAACAGTGGTTTAAACTTACCTCGTTATCGCTGCGCGCTCCCGCACCGAGAATCAGGAACTGCTCGCACGGCCGCAAAGGATCTTGGGGGGCGGGCGCATGCGCAGTTCGGATTCTCGGCAGGGAGATGAGCAGGGACGCAAGGTAAGTCTATGGATGCGTGCACCCGCATGCAGACACAGCTGGATCGGAAGTGCCTACAAGCAGAGAGGAGTCAGCGCGGGATCTGAGAGCCGCCGCACCGCTGGAGGGACAGATGAAAACATCAGGAAAGAGGAAGATCGGATTAAGAGACATCATTTAAGGTAAGTGCTAACATTAACATGGGGGAGGGAAAAAAACTTTTGACTTTAATGTCACTTTAATGTGAACCCTCAAACTGAAAAACAGACTTGAGAATATTTTTTGCTCTCCATGCACTTCTCCGTTAAAGAAAAAGTCAAACTTTAACATTCTTGCAAGATTTTTTGGATTTGTGTTTTTTTTAAATTTATTTTCTTTTTATTGTTTTTATTTTTTTTTACACAGAGTTGGACAGCTGCTATCTAGGATTTTCTAGAAAACTGTGGAAAGAGTGAGCAAAAAAGAGCTTACAATCGGTTCATTGGACAGGAACTGTTACATGGAAAAGTAAGAGTAATGGCATGGTTTGCTTTAACAATCATAGTTCTTCCTCTCAATTTCCTTTGTTAAGGTAAATTATTTCGTTACCTCAAATTAGCTTGAAAGTGCATAATGGTTGCTCCCTCTTTCACTTTTTATGCTATATAACTGCCTTTGAAAATTATATTCAATTTACAGTAAATTTCAAAACTCAATTGAAGTCTTACACTCTTTATAGTCCGGTACCCCCATTTGTTATGATTTATGACCTTTTTTCCTTGAAAATTAATTAAAATACGGTACATCTCTTTCTTAGTAAAAAAAATGCAGCTTCCTGCCTCTTTAGTCTACTCAGTGCTACTTTGCCTACTGAGCGGAAGAAAATGGAGGCTGTGTAGTATAATTTAGCTAGTTAGTCTAGCTGACTTGATATATTTCTGATGCCTCAACTGGGATTTAATTTAACTTTTGACTTAAGGAAAAAGGTAAACACTGCCATTCTCACTGAAATCACTCTTTCTTCTGAAGGTGCAGACAACCAGATCTTTCCTCTTTGGAGTTGGGCTGCTTTCAATTACTGCATAGTAAGGATCCTAATGACAGATTTGTTCTTCCATCCTCAGGTTGGCTCAAGAGCCGTGCAAGAAAGTGAGGACATGGAGCGTGAACTGAAAGGTGTTGCAGAGTAAGAAAAGGAAAGCTGACAAACTACAGAGAGAGATTAGACAAACTTTTCTGTCTTTTTTTCTTATTATTGAGGGCTTTTTTGTTTTTCATTTTAATTTGTGGATTATTTGTGGTTAGAGGTCATTTTTTTGCTGCTCTCCCATCAAAAGCCATCTTTTTATCTTTTTTACTGCCAGGCTTCCCTTCAAAAACATATTTTTATTTCAAGGGGTTGGTATTTTGGGGAGTTTTGTTTATTTTAGGGTATATTACTTTTATTTTATGTTAATAAGGCCTTTATTTTAAGATAAAATACTTTTCCCTATACAACTATACAAATA
>NW_017306527.1:679336-780506 GCF_000935625.1 Nanorana parkeri | reverse complement strand
ATATTTTATGGGTTTTCATAATTTTAATTTTTTAATGTTCAAAAGTGTTTTTATATTTTTTTATGTTGATAAGGCCTTGTTTAAGTTTGGATGCTCAATAAACATAATTCACTTGTTACCGATCATCTGTTCTTGGATCTACCTTTTGCTCACAGCGCAAAGCTCCATCATTTGAAGTGTAAGTGCACCTAAAACCACCTTTCAGGTGTAATATTTTATGGGTTTTCATAATTTTAATTTTTTAATGTTCAAAAGTGTTTTTATATTTTTTTATGTTGATAAGGCCTTGTTTAAGTTTGGATGCTCAATAAACATAATTCACTTGTTACCGATCATCTGTTCTTGGATCTACCTTTTGCTCACAGCGCAAAGCTCCATCATTTGAAGTGTAAGTGCACCTAAAACCACCTAAGAATATATCACTCATATTCACTGCACCCCCAATCCCCATATATTAAATAAAAGTTAGGCATACCCCAGTTAGGACTATTATCCTTGAATAAAATCCTCCTGTGCAGCTGATAGCTGTCTCTGCCCCCACACTGCTCTCTATCCTGATCTGACACAAGAGGCTGGGCGGTGCAGGAGCTCAGCCTCCTGTGACATTGCGGATCAGAGTGCTCTCCGCCCCGTTCAGTTGCCTGAATGTTTCTCTCCTCCCCGCTGGATGCTGCTCTGTGTCAGAGGGAACACAGAGCAGCACCCAGAGGGGAGGAAAGAAACTAGGAATGCACCACAATTTCGGCCGAAAGATGGTACTTTTGTCATTTTGCCAAAAGTGCCATTTTCGGCAGCCGAAATGTCGGTGCTTGCCTAGTTTTATCTATTCCCTACTCTACCCAAATCAGAAAAAATGTTTTGGTTATACATAGACTATAAAGTGCATTTCCACTTTTGCAGTCAAAACGTTTTTAGAAAACCCCTCTGTATGTTTCTGTTCCCATTCGGACAGCATAACAAAAAATTAATGTAAAAACAAATATTTTGTACCTTTTTAAATGTTTTGTTGTAGCAGGCAAAATGGCCAGTCCAGGTTTTTCTGAACACCTTCACAGTGATCTGTCCTTATAGAATGACTTGGGACTTAAATTTGTGGATGTGTTTTTCTCATTAGCATAATCAACAAGCAATGCAGAAGTCAGGCTTTTAATCCTTTAACCCTTTGTTCGGACAGGTAGTGTTCAAATCTACTCTTTCTACAAATGCTCAAATTATAATGAAATAAGTCAGCACAGTACATACATCGTTAAGAAACTCCTTACCCCTCACAGCCCCTCCTAACATTGCAAGCAAGTAGAATGTTTAACCCCTTAAATAACCAAGAAACCTTAACCCAAGTAAAACCAATTTAAACTGCAATTTTTTAAAATATATATTGTATTTATTTATTTTTGTTGCTTATGCTGTGTGAATGTAACAAATATTAAATAAGCGTTATCCCAATTTGGTTGTGAAAGTGGAAAATAAACCTCAAGAGCATTAGGCAGACTTTAGTTATATATGAAGTTCTGCACTCGCAGCCTTCCCATCTCAGCTGTCAAAGGAGAGCCTGCACAGTACTGTGCTAGAACTCCTGTATTGGAGGTGACAGTTTCAATAAATAAAACCTGTCACCTCCAAATGCTATCACACGGGGCTTGCTAGCTCCAGTGTGAAACCAATAAAGTTATGTGAAATAAATAAATAATAAAAAAACATTCATAAAAAATTATACAATTAATTAAAAAAATAAGTAAAAAATAATGAGAAATAATAAAAAAGAAATAAAAGTGTTAAAAAAGTAAAAATTAATAAGACAAAAAAATTATAACAAATAAAAAAGTAAAAGATAATTAAATGAATACAAATTATAAAAAGTAAAAAAATAAATGTGATAATAAGAAATAAAAAAATGAAAAACAACCCTGCCACACCCGCCATCTGGTTGCCATTCTCTATTTGGGGGGGGGGGTTGGCGGGGAGGGGGCACATTGAGGAACCTGGGCTTGGGGCAGCAGAGAGGGGAAATCTGGCCCTGGTCATGGGTTACTGATATTTTTTGACACCATCTTTGCATTGTTTTTACACAATAAGCCTGAATAAGGTGAAAACTCCTTTATGCACACTCGTTGCCAATACATGCCAATAGTGAATAAAAAAACAAGCCTTGCAGTTTGCTCAGCCTATACTTAAGCCCCACTGAGAAACTCAAACAAGATATTGTTAATACAATGTCCTAGCTGCTAAAGCAGTCAGTAATCTCTCATGCACACATGTACAAGACATCAAGATGTTCTTACTGTAACATTTTGTGCATTTGGGGATATGTGTGTCTTCAGTCCTGCTAATCATAGCAACACAGCCCGCATTTCTGCTGAAAGTTTTGTCAGGGGTAATAGGGAGGAAAAAAGGCAAGTTATGTAAGTGTCTGTCATCCTGACCAGGCTGGATGCGATAGAGAAAACAAATTCTTCCATCTGTTTCATCTATGACAGTAGAAGTAGCTCTTTCCATAAATCATTCATTATGAGCAGAGTACCAAGATCAATAGTAGCACTCTTAGATGTGAACTGAACACTGTATTCCCAGTGTGAAATAAAGTACGTGCTGAGTAAAAATAGCTGTTGGTTTTTTTCCATCATGTTATTTTATAAACCAAGTGGAAAATCATCAAAATGGAGGAGTTAAAGTAGAGATCCCCCATATAAACCTCTTGTGGGCTGAGTAGGGCAGGGCTTGATACAGTTGTTACTTGGACCTTACAAGTTCCTTAGGTATCTATGCTAACCACTGCTGTGTACTCTGTAGGAATATATATTTGGGGAATCTGGCCTGAATGGAGTGCAACTACTGCTGTAATGGACAGGGTGTGGCAAAGCTATAGTGAGTAATAGGAGATACACTGATCAGCCATAACACCATGACCACTGAATGCACCGATATTGTCTTTTTCAGTATCGAGTACCGATATTTTTATTCTGGTACTTGCCGATACCGAGTACCGGTGCCATGAGCCCTGATTGTCAGGAAGTCAGGCGACGGGTCATGATCTGCCGCCAACTTCCTGATAATCAGGGCACATGGCACGGTTTCCTGATTGCCTGTGAAGCCGGGGTTCTAGTGAAAGAACACCGACATCACTTGCCGAGGCTGCCTGGGTTCCTGACCAATGAGGAAGCCGGGCGGCGAGTCATGAGTTTCGTCCAGCTTCCTGATTTGTCAGGAAGCCAGGCTGGCTAGCAACAAGTAAAGCCGGCTTTCTAGCCAATCAGGAAGCCAGGCGGCACGTCATGTCCCCCCTCCCGGCTTCCTGATTGACTAGGAAGCCGGGTTCACTTGTTGCTAGGCAGCGTGGCTTCCTGACCTGTCAGAAAGATGTCTGAACATGCAGTTTGTTGCTTATAGGGCTGCATAACAGCAGATTGGTCAGGGAGCTCATGCTGACCCATGTCCACTGCCAAAATTCCCTACAATGGGCACATGAGCATCATGACTGGACCACTGAGCAATAGAAGAAGGTGGCCTGGTCTAATGAATCATGTTTCCTTATACACCATATGGATGGCTGGGTGCGTGTGTGTCACTTACCTGGGGAAGAGATGGCACCAGGATGCACTATGGGATGAAAGCAAGCCAGCGGAGGTAGTGTAATGCTTTGGGCAATGTTCTGCTGGGAAACCTTGAGTCTTGCCATTCATTTGCATGTTACATTTAACACGTACCACCTACCTAAACATTGTTGCTGACCAACTACAATCCTTCATGGAAATGGAATTCCCTGATAGCAGTGGCCTCTTTCAGCAGTATAATACACCCTGCCACACTGCAAAAATGGTTCAAATATGGTTTGAGGGACACAACAAGTTTGAGGTGTTGATTTGGCCTCCAAATATTCGATATCTCATTCCAATTAAACATCTGTGATATATACTGGAAAAACAAGTCCAATCCATGGAGGCCCCATCTCACAATTTACAGGACTTAAAGAATCTGCTACTGACAGTTTGGTACCAGATACCACAGCATACCTTCAAGGGTCTAGTGGAGTCCATACCTCAATGGGTCAGGGCTGGTGGCAAAATGGGGACCTACTCTATATTAGGCGGGTGGTCATAATGTTATGGCTGATCGGTATATATTCCCTGTGCATTCCAACCTAAAACTGTACAACATGTTACGTTAGAGTTTTTCTTTAATCCAACTAATATATATGGGTTATTAAACAGTTGCACGGGTTTCCATGCCATAATTTTAACACAGTAGTAGAGCATTATTTACCATGCTCAAATTCAAGATCATGCTGAATTCTGGTTTGTTGACTAAATAAATATACCAATATTATGTAGGGCCTATTCAAACTTGTTTATTTGTCTTCACATCATGCATTTTGCTGCATGAAAATGCACATCAGGTAGAAATCACCTTTTTCTATGTGTGGCTGGTTCACATCTATGCGCTTGCTGCAGTTTAGTGTTAAAGGGACAGGGGAACTAGATGGGCTCTTTCATATCTACACAGCATGCCACAATGCATCTGAAAGCACACAAATGGTGCACAGAGTTGTAGTGTGAACTGATAATTACAGCATCTCCCTGATTCTTCCAGAAGTGCCAGTTGAATGCATACATTTCACTTTTTATCAGCTGTATGTGATTACTCCTTTTTAGTTTATTTTAGTTGAGAAGGACTTATCCATGAAAAATCTGAGCTGTCACTTTCACATATCAACTATTAGGTATTGGAGGAATTAATGGAAATGAAAGCAGGCAACTGAGATTACAATGCCCAGTTCTCCATCTACTGGTGTCAAACAACATTCCACAGTCACCTTTGTTGTACTGAAGAACTAAGGTAACAATTCAAACCATCATGTAACTTATATAATTTCAGGTCATTTTCACTTGCAGTGTCTTGTTCTCATTCTAAGACATATTTATAATTTTTTATCTGGGAAAGCTTACTGCAGGACGAAACTGTATTTTATACGACGGCTGTCTAAGAGAGGCATACATTCCTAATCAAGCATTATACTGTATGTCCAAGAACAAATGAAAAAACTGGTAAGTACCTTTCTACCTGAAACATTCATAACTGAATGTTGTTTTGCCTGGACCTTGCCTTTAAGTCTACCGAATATTATTTTTCAAAAGGATATATAATTGTCAACCTCCAATGGGTCTTAACATGTCTTAACACTAAGAAGGGGAGAGAAGGAAGGAAAGGAAAAGAAAAGGTGAGAAGAAAAGAGATAATCTTCCAAGGTAACCACCCTTAAGGATGGCAAGAACTAAAACACCACTCGGTTAGTTTCAATTTGCATTATCCATGTCTAGTATCACTCCGATCTGAGTGAGTACCACATACATATAGCCAAGAGTCATCCCATTTGTTCCTACTGAATGATCCATGCTTCCCACACCTTCTCATATTTATTGAAAGTATTATTAAGCCTCGCCGTCAAACACTCCATTGCCTGGACATCTTTAACCTGAGCATAGAGCTCCGTTCTAGACGGAGGGAATTTCCTTTTCCACTGCAATGGTATGAGACAATGGGCCGCTGTCAATACATGCATTACCAGTTTGTTGTCGCTCTTAGTTAGGTGGGGAAATGGCAAACCCAGTAAGTAGAGCATAATGTCACTTTAATGTCAACTCCACCTCAATTTTCATGATGTTACCAAGTTTTAAATAAACCACTGCGAACCTCATACACATCCTTCCTGGGGTTTAATGCCTCAACAAGGTACCTGGTAACAAGTTCTAGTCCTCCATAATACTCTATCACTGCTCCTTGTAGGCACTATTGCCCTTCGGACAGCCAATGCAGTAGCGCATTGTAAACCCCTGTACAAGGGTATAACTGAATATGCCAGTATGATTAGGACGTGGACCATTTTTTTTCTATAAGGAAACCCATAACACATATAAGTGGATATAAACTACAAGAAAGGAGATGTGAAAATGTTACTCATGACTACTGATTCAATTGCAGCAAAGGATTTATCAGAGGAAAGAAGAATGTAGAATTCCTATTTACCCAGTTTTTTTTTTTATAGATCAAGTTAGGCCTGACTTCAGCATCCAAAGAAAAAGGATATACTGTATAATAGAATCATTGTTATTATTTAATATAGAAATATTAAATGGTTTCTAAACCCTCCGTTTGTTTTTTTTTTGCATATATCTACTGCTAGAAGGCAAAAAACGCTTTAATAGCAGTTTACCGCTACCCCGTCTTCGCCGTGCGCTCCCGTCCGAGAATCCGAAACTGCTCGGGCGGCCGCAAAGCATCTTGGGCCGGGCGCATATGCAGTTCGGATTTTCGGCCGGGAGACGAGCAGAGAGACGCAAGGTAAGTCTATGGACGCGTGCACCCGCATGCAGACACCACGGGATCGGAAGTGCCAGCAAGGACAGAGGAGTCAGCGCTGGATTGGAGAGCCGCCGCACCGCTGGAGGGACAGATGAAAACATCAGGAAAGAAGAAGATCGGATTAAGAGACATCATTTAAGGTAAGTGCTGACATTAACATTTGGGGGAGGGGAAAATGTTTTGCCTTTAATGTCACTTTAGCATTTAAGCTGCTTTGTTGTGGAAAAAAAAGTGATGGAAACATTTTGATCAAAAAATTCTTGTTTAATAAAATGATAAGGCTGATTTATTAAATAAAAGAAACAAGAGCATTGATAAACCATAAGGGTTTGCAACGTTTGCGCTATTGTGTTCCATAAACATATCTAGCTAACTGTACACTGATGCTGAATGCATACTGTGCTCTCGTTGTTATGCCTCTTGTTTTCCTAATTTGCACCTTTTAAAAAGATACTTTTAAGAAATAAGCTAATGTACAAAAAAAAAATCAGGTGATCAGCTCCTTAAGTATTGAACTTTATATAGGTCAAGCTGATGTTTTATAAAAAAACACACTTATAGGGAAGAGCTTTAGGTTCGTGTTGACCATACGCTTGACCTTAACTCTAGCCATTCGCAGTTCAGAAAAACAGTGAACTAATGCGATTGTTTGCTGCCATAGCAACCAACTATCAATTATGCAATTCTTGGAAATGGAATTCATAGGGACAGCTCAGTGTTTTTAGGGACTGTCCTTTTTTAGAACTACCTTTCTGTGTATGTGTCAGCAACAATCTATATATATACTGTATATATTAGAGAGAGAGATAGTTTAGAGTTTTAGTTTTTTAGATATTATTTTTTGAGGGAGATATATTTTATTTCCATATAGTTTTGATAGGGTCTTTATTTTTATTTTTTCTAGGTCAGTAGTGCAAACCTGCTGCTGACACAGGCAAAGCTATCCTTTGCTGCCCATACTGCTGCCCATACTGGTGTGCACGGCCTAATGCACCAAATCACCATGTACAGTACTCAATCACTTCTGACTTGCAGCACTGGGGTCCCCCGTTCAAATCCCAATCAAGATACTATCTGCAAGGTGTTGGCATGTTCTCCCTGTGCTTGCGTGGGTTTCCTCCCACGTGCTGGTAGGTTAATTGGCTTCTGTCTAAATCTGCCCTGTGTGATGGGACTGATGTCAATGTGCAACTATGTAAAGTACTTTTTTTAAATTGTTGGCGCTATATAAATACCAATAAATAATAACAATGTCCATTCACTGAAAAGAAAACCAGGCTTTTTTTAAAATGGATGATCTGAAAAATACTTTTTCCTGGAATTACATTTTAACTTAGGTTTGGCTAGAATTAAGTTTTAACAGTTAAAAACATCCTAAATATTGAGTCCATTAGGAGATTTGGATTTTCGACCCCATCGATGAAGTATATCTGCAGTAGTTATATTACAGCAATATGTTAAACCGTGAACAGTGCAAATTGTTACACTTGCTTTACCCATTCCAGTTTGTGTAAGGCCTTGTTCACACGGGTGGCAGCCTTCACCTCCCTCTGAAAAGCGATTCATGGTGGATCGTTTTTCAAAGAGTGGTAGGGCAGCATCTGCCCGGCATTCAGGAGGCAATACTGCCATCTCCAGAATGCAATTTTTTTCCCAATGGGAATTTTCATTTGCAATGCAGCACCAAACCACGTGGGTACACATCCCATTCATTGCAATGGTAACATGTGACAAGTGGCACCATCTGTCAAACGTACATGCTGTATAATTTTTTGGTTTTACGGCTCCTTTGTTGCCTGCATAAAAGAGGCCTAAAGGGTAGGGGCGTATCTGCGGGCAGCAGATTCCAAGGGAACAGCAAAAGAAGTCACGGACCGTATACCTGACTTGCGAGAGCAGCTACATGGTCTGCATTTCTGTCGGATGCAGAGCGTGTAGCTAAGTCTGCGCCGGCACTCTGATCCTTTCGGCCAGTGCTCTTTCAGTGAACGCTGGCCGAAAGGATTGTGCAGGATTGATTGGTAAGGTCAGCAGACCTTACCATTTGACCACCGGATCACCAGGGACCGACGTGCCGCCTCACAGCCTCCTCCCTGCAACAAAGTAAGCAGGAGAGGGGGCTTTGCATTGCATTGTAGGGAAGGGGGGCTGGGAATTATTTAAAATTTGTATGAGGGGGACACAGACTGGGGTTGTTTATATATATATATATATACTGTATATATATATATATATGTCACTTGTAAACACCAGATTAGGGATTTCTGCTGCAGTAAAAGGTCAGTTTCTGATGCAGGAATCCCTAATCACACCTAAAACTACAGATATGAATGGGGCCTTATTGTGTGTATATTGGTGTCTGTAGTACCATACCGGATACAGTTACATTTTATTTTAAAGTATGAAATTTGGCAAGCGGCCCCCATGAGAGAAGAAAATTTGTCAAGTGGCCCCCGAGACAGAAGAGGCAGGGGGCGAAGATGGAAGAGGCAGGGGGCAGAGACACCATGGAGTAGGAGGTGGGAGGCGTCTCCGGAGCTCCAGTTGGACGGCGAAGATGAGAAGGAGGCCGTGTGGGTCACCGAGGATGAGGAGGCCGTCCAGTCGGGCGCCGAGGACAAGGAGGCTGTGTTCCAAAGAGGCCAGGCCATGTAAGGTTTGAGGACTGTGCTGGCAGAGCCCAGCATAGATTCTGCACAGCCCACCAAAGAGTCCCAGGTGTGCTGTGCAATACCCTTTGGTTGGCTCAGCAGGATCCGTAGGGGGCTTTGTCGGGTCTCAGGGGGGGCTTTGCAGGATCCATAGTGTGCTCTGCAGCTCTCTCTCTCTCTTCATCATTTATCACATATGGGCAAGTCCATATGCGCAGCAGCTCTCAAGAATCACTGTCAGTCACAGTGACGAAGATCAGTGGGGAGGATCCCAGCAGCATTGTCGGGATCTCTCCTCATTGCGGCGCTTAGCCCCGCCCACCATCTTAAAGAAGGGTTTACAGGCTTAGGGTGCATTTTGGCTAATAGGAGTAAATTACGCAATTTACTTATTTAGCCTAAGGAATGCAATAATAAAGAAAAGATAGAACCCCATAGTTATCCTTTAAGGTTTTGCAAAGAACATAATGATGTATAAAGTGCAGGTACAAAAAGCAGCCAATCATTATATAGTTTCCTGTCTCCTGTATATTTCCAGGTTTCAAATTAATAAAATATTTTTTTTTTGGCCAACTGGATGCTTTTGGTTTCTGAACTGTCCATGTACACATACCCAGGGTTGCATTTTCCTAGAGATCGCCCATTGATCTTCTGTTTTGTAATTGATCATGGGTCTATAATGTAGAAGAGCTGGATTTAGACACTGACCAGAAAGAAATATTGTTTTTTTATTGGGTGGGTAGCTTACTACGAAACAAATAATAGGACATGCAATGTAAAGGATTCTGTAGTGTAGGGTTTTATGGGGTGTGAAAGGGCAACCACTTCATTAGTGGCTGGCCTAGCAATGTTTTACTGTTAAGGAAAGCTTCCAGTGGCAAAACACTAGTAACACTTGAGTGGTGGGTTATTGTTTTGATGTGTAACTGTAAGGTGAAGAAGAAAGTAGAAAGAATGGAAATATAAATTCCGGCAGTAATATATAACATAAGACATGAACAATGAATAAATAAAGAATTGCATGTACCACTGTTCTGGTCTCTCATCTCAACAAAATAATTCCTATACTGACCTCGGCTGATGGTGCTCGGATTCTACATTCCTGGAATATACCTATTACCATGCCGACTCCAACGTCCCGGCCTCAACCAGCAAGGAAGATCCATATGGACTGGTCATCTCGCTGACTTCATACAGCTCTCTAACATGGATGAAGTTACCCATCTTCTACTACATGCTACGTGATCCTGATCTTCAAGATCCGGCGATTTTCGCTTTATTGGATTGTTCTTACCCCCTATTTAAGAGTGTGCCATGCACACTGTCAGGTTATCCTGTTTTTTTGTTTGTTTTCGTTATTGTGTGCTAGCCGTTCTCTTAGCTTGTTATCAATGCATAAAAGAGAGAGAGAGAGAGAGAGAGAGCGAGAGAGAGAGAGAGAGAGAGAGAGAGAGAGAGAGAGAGAAGAAGAACTTTGCTGCCTGGAATACCTTTTTCCCTTGATCCCCATTTGAGATAGACCCCCACTATATATATATATATACACTGTATATACACAAAAAGCCTCTCATCACAATATAAAGTCTCTACCACAGTCATTCAGACACACGCTAGTAAAACTTTAATGGAATATAATTAACCTACTGATATATTTTTAGTCAAGCAATCAAATAGACATAAACCTAGGAAGAACATACAAACTCCATATATATAGTGTCACAGGCAGGAACTGAACAATTCAAGGAAAATATGGTTACCACTTTGCCTCCGTGTAGAATGTTTACTCTAGAAAAAAAAAAAAAAAAGGGGGCTGTACCCTAAGAGGATGTCAAACTTGACCACATTATTTAGTAGTTATGCTTTTGTAGTTATGCTATTAAGACTAGTCTTAATTCTTTAAAAAATCTATTCAGTGCCAGGACCCCGCTGTCTGGCATGAGCATCCTAGGTTATTAAGAGCTCTTAGCAGCCTGTGACGCTCTGTTCAGTGTCCTGCCCAGCTCACTGACTCACTGGTTGTCAGGAGCTGAGCGGGATGCTGGAGCTAGAGGTACATCATCCATCCACCCCTCAGTAACATGTGCCACCAGCGTTCCCATTTACCAGCAACTAAAAGCACCTCTCCCTTCCTCAGGTGGTGACAAGTATAGGGAGACCTCTGAATGCGGAATTGCATCTAAACTGAATAACTAAAGGATGATTGCAGCAAAATATCAACAGCCCAAAAGGCTGTTTATGCAAATTGCATTAAAAATGTCATGCAGATGAAAAAAAAAACCTGTCCCTTGGTTGACCAGAAATCTTGAGACAGGCACCACTAGTTGCCAGATGGACTGGAAAAGGAAATAAAGGGTAAACACTACAATGAGAACAAAGACAGCATTAAAAACTTGTCAAACATTCTACTCCTCCTCCACTCCGTTCACCAAAAAAAGCTCTAATTTCACCTTAAGAAACCATGTAGATTAATAGCTTGACAGCTTCACTCATGAACAGTTAATGCTGCAGATAATTTCAAAAATGTGTATTTTTAAATGAGTATTCTGGCTCAGACATAAATGCTGTGAAAACATAGTACGCAGTTTTATATGAGTTTGATACAATCCCTAACCCTAACCCACAAATGATATCCCTGGAGACTAAGGAAAAAAGGGTTTATGGAGAGAAAAAACTGGCTCTCTGCTCTACCATATTGCAGATGTTTGTAAAAGGATCCTTTCAGCTTACATTTTATACCAAAAAAAATCACAACACAGAATAATGGATCATTTCTGTCTGTACTTATAATCCTTTTCCTGTTTTTTTTTTTTTTAAATAGTTCTAACAGATTGCCACATCATACTATGAACGCATTTTAGTATTAAAGAACAATTTCTGTCAACACCGAGAAAATTGTTTAGGGAACATTTAGCAGTTATTCAATACAAAACGTACAATGGAACATGATAACCACTTTGAAATCATGAAAAAAATGGTGTGACTCCAGCAATGTAAACTACGATTGGATATTACAGGTTAGTCTTTGTTGTTTTTGCACAGATTTACAGCATAGGCCCAAATGTACTGTAAATATGTTTTTATGAAATGTTTATTATTATTCATAGAATTAATATTTATGGTTTAGCAAAATCTCGGAACAAAAACTGCAATGTTTCATATATTTATATATTATATAAGTCTGGGCACCAGCTTGCTTGAGGTATTCTGTTCTTTTGTTAGATGGTTCCAAAAGCACAGGATGCAATTTGTTTTCCCAATACACTTAATTAAAAACATCCATTAACTGCAAGTACGCTGGATTCCACAACACGCAAACAAGTTTGACGATTTAACTGTTTATTTCCTTTTTTTTCAGTTGTGAGATAGGAATTCAAAAATCAAACATTTTACCCTTAGTCATACTTGTATTTATAATTATATTAATTTACATTTTTCATTTATATTCCATTGAAACCACCAGAGAAACTGATTTAGGCCCCATTCCCACAGTTTCAACGCAAGGAAATCTGAAAATGAATGGGAGCAGTTCACACCAGTGCGTTGTGTTAATGTGCGCTACCCTCCACTGAAAAAAAAACTAGAGTAGGCTCTACTGTTTTTCAGTGCAACGCAACATTACCCAACTTGTAGTCTGTTGTCCTTCTGACACATCTCTCTATCAGTCAATCAATTAAATTAGAGCAGATAATTTGCCATTTTTATCGATTTTTACCAAAGACTTTGCATATCCACATACACATGCTTACAGGAGATTCTGTCCATTACAGTTTTAGATGAAGATTTGGGTCTTTTTATATATTTGTACCTAATTTTTACCCATTTTTATACATTTGTACCGATTGGATAACATTTTTAATACTGATTCACATAATCTGCATCACCTGGAGATACAGATATCCGATTTAGTTGCTTCTAGGTGTCTTTGGCATTTTTTTGGTTTATTTAGTTGGATATTCTCATAAAGTGTGCTAGGATATAAATCATTTATACTTTTATATTACCCTTCAATGTTACAATGGTATTTGCCAATCTAATTTTTACTTTTTGATTTTTTGAGGGGGTTTTACTCACCCCCTCCGACTGCCCGCTTCTGACGGGTTTCTGTAAGCCTGTCAGTGACACACGTAGATTGGGGGAGGAGTGTATGTCACTCTCTCCAACGGCCCGTTCCTGACAGGTCTCCTGCTGATTTGATGAGGCAGGGGGCATGCTCAGGTTGTCCTTCTTGTCGCCTCTGACAATTTGATATGTCTAGCGGTCCCATGTGACCAGATATGTGGTCAGCTGTTATTGGCTAGATTTCGATTATTAAGAGCCTCCAAGAGGTAGGGGATCTTCAGGTTCTGACAAAAGGGGTTTGGCCCCTGAAACGCGTCAACCAAAGGAAGATGTGCATCTAAAATTATTCAGCTCTTCACTAGCACTTCTTAGCCTCATCTGTTCTTCCATCCTTTATTATCCTGAGATCTTACCACTACAAGCATGTTACTGCTGGTTGGTTGTGAGTACTTTTCAGCTGTTTTTTAAATATTGAATAAATCGTTTTTTACACTATGGAGGCGCTCTTTTTGCTTCTATTCTGCTAGATTACCCAACTTGTGTTTAACACGTTTCAACACAACGCAAAAGACATTGAAGCAAGTTATAACCAATACCTTATATAGCTTAGTAAAAAATCAAACAAAATAAACGCAACGTAGCACGTGTCAACGTACTATGCCAACTTAAGTGTATGCACTTGCAATGAGTCACGTCTAATTTTGGTGTGAATGCACCCTAAATGTGGTTAGGGCCAGATTTGTATCTTGGGAGCCTATAGGCATCAAAAATCTGTAACTTTAGACGCCACCCATAAACAGGCCACACCCAAGCCATGTCTGCTCCTGTCATGCTGATTTTTTTCTCAACCACCGTTACACAGTGTGCTGCACAAAACTCAACAATTTAAATGTAACATTTAATTAAGTAATTTAAGTAAATGCAACATTCAAATAATAATGACAAAAATATATATTTTTGGGAGAACAAACAAGGTTTTCTTTTGGTAATTTTTTTCTGTTTTGAACAACCTCACTTTTAGTGAAGTTGGCCTTTTAGAGAACCTCCACCGGCCTGCGTGCAGCCCACATGGTAAAATACTTACCTTCTTCCCTGTTCTAGTGATTTTAGCTGTGCAACTCTACCCGTGGACACATTCATTCCACGGGATGGAGGTCACCATGTGGACTAATGATGAAGTTGTACTTTAAAACAACTAGCGTTATTTTTATTCTATAATATTTTCCATACATTTTATAATTATTTTTCTTTTTAAAAAGTGTATATTTTGTAGTTCATCACTACAAACAAACAAAACAAGCGAAACAACATCAAGTATAAATATGATTGACAAGAAAAAAAAGTTTAGAAAAGGCACACAAAAAAATAACTAAGGGGAGGAAGAAGGTAATTAGAGCTAATCAAGGTTTATTATTTTATTTATTACAGGTATTATGCCGCCAATTTACACAGAACTTTACAGTTTACAACAGTGAATGCAACCAATCAGCTACAGTCACTGTTCAGGTATTCTGACAGCAGCACACCTGATGCTATCAGAAAACAATTACCTGCCAGGAAATTAATCCAGCCGCGCTGTTTAGCATGGATGGAGGAATCTGCTAGGTTTTGTTTGTTCAGTCCGCAAGCTGAAAGGTTAATGAGTCGTTAAAAAAAAATAACTTATTTTTTCTTTCCATGTTGCTAAAGCTAACAATGTGCAGATCAAAGGGACCTAATTCTTTTATCTGCACATCAAATAAATAATTAAAAAATACATTGTAACAATAATATTGATACAATGAATTTCTAAGCAAGCTCTTGCAAGGGTGTCTGTTTGCAAGGTTTGTGTATACATGAAGCACTGCCAGCACTCCTGCAGACCCAAACATAGCTGTCATTTTGAGAGCTGGGTTCCAGTCTGTGTGGCTGCAATGCTGACAGCACGCAAAGCATGCTGCTCTGTTGATATAGGAAATGCTGACAGTCTCTCCTATGTAAACGAAGCCTGCAATGCAAAACAGAGAAAATAAGTAGTCCGTACTGTATAATCCCTAATGTGTAATGCAAACAATTGTGTAATGCAAACAATTATGCATAGACATGGTTAACCTACAGTTTCAATCAGCTGAATAAATTACAGGTGCATCCAACCCAAAGGTGCACAAGTCTTACAGTTTGTTTTCTTTAGAAAGCAGCCAAAGCCTAAATAGAAATACATTTCCCTGCCAGCATGATGCAGAGAAGGACCATGTCTCTTTGTGAAAGCAGTGATCTCCCTGCAGAGGTCCGACATGCCTCCTGCTGCATCTGACCTATAGGTTTGAACTGAGCAAATCCTGTGCTCCCTGCTGATTAGAGAGTTCTAGCTCATACTCTGCAGGAGGCATGTCAGACCTATGCAGAGAAACCACTGCTTCTGCAGAGAGAGCAAGGATCCTTCTTTACAACAAACTGGTACGGGACATACTTTTCAACTCAGACTATAGCTACTTTGTAAAAAAAAAAAAAAATCTTCAGGCAAAGCTTTTGTTTTGATGCATTTGAACTATAATTAGCTGATAGTTATCGTTAAAGTTGAGTTGGCCTTTAAATCTAGGATATCATGCTTTAATTTGAACAATTACTATAACAGTAAAGAAATCTATCCAATATCCTTAAAGACAATAAGATACATTTTGGATACATTTCAGTCAAATATATTTAGACAAACTGTTGAAATTCTGCTGACTGTCAAACATGACAAATAGTAAAACAAACAGCCTTTTGGGGGCATCTCAGATCATCCAAAATGAAATAGAAAAGGTGAAGCAAAAACATTTCTAAACTGCTCCTTTAAAAGTGGTATTCTACACTCATGGCAGACTAGTCTAAATGATAAATGAAGCACTGTTTCGTGTATGCCTCTCGCATAAGAGTAATCAAGTGTCTTTATTTACAAAAAGCCCATGTTCTAATCCCGATCCCATCTAGCAAACACCTCCTAAAAGAAGATTCATACTGTTCACTTACATCATAAATTCTTCTCGCTGATTGATGAAAGGTTTCCCTAATAGAACACCTTGACACATTTGGCAATACCTCATCTTGTAAACTCTTCAAGATGAAACACTTATAATGAAGTTTGTGTCTAGCAATAAAGAAGTGGATGTTAATAAACTATAAGGTTTCAAAACAAGGTACATGATTTTCTTACCAAAACAGAACATTGAGAACCCACTGTGTACTATTTTATTCTAAAGATATTTTTCAGATGGAAAAAGACTACACAAATATCTTACTATAATGCTTCTTTTACTGCACTATATATTAAAATGAACACTAAGAAGACCTTGTTAAGTAAAACATAAGAAGCTTTTTAATCATTCTTACTGTCAAAATCACATGGTGATTTTTTTTTTCCAATTCAGATGCATTTTACCTCCACAATTGATACAAAAGGATAGTAGAAAAAAAGCAACATGTACTATTTAAAAAAAAAACATGCAAGCAAAGCAGGGCATCACTTCTGCGATTGCCTTACTGGGTCATTTGAGTGTCCTAAGTGATGCACCATGCTCCAAAAATTGATTGAGGTTAGCCAACTAGTACATGCCATAAAGCGAATGAACAGGAAAGGGACAAAGGCCTATCTATACCCATAGCAGAATACACGACTTTATTGGTGGATGCACTACACTACAAAATAGGAATAAAAATACATTTTATAATAAATTTTGTAGCGCAGTGCATCCACCAATAAATACGAGAAAGGAGTATTACCTTTTAGCACAGCAGCTTAATAGGTGCACATAAATTCTCCCATAAGCGCAGATCCTAATTTTTTGTTTTACTAGAATATGTGACTGCTATGGGGTCCAGCAAATGTCCATAGGTATACTGCTGCACACCTTACCGGATACCCCTGTTGAAGAGCTGGGTGCTGTAGTAATGGTGGATGTTCCGCAAACGTTGAATAGTAGCAAAGAATCACAAGCACACCAATATGTAGTGTGGTGTGTGAAAGCACTCCTTCTTTATTCATGCATAATATCCCATTTCCACAGCTCTCTTGCTACACTCACATACACAGAAACACACACACAGCATGATCTATGCAGGCACTAGGGATGAGTTCAGGTTCAGACCAAACCCGGTCTGAATCTGAGCTCCTCCAAACCTGAAGCGACATGGGGCCACCCCGTATTCCAGCGGCTCCTATGGGGGTAAGCGCTACACATATATAATTGCTATGAGGGCAATTGTTATTCTGTATCACATGAGGATTAGAGAGAGACGGGGGTCCCTTCAATGATTTTGCCATGGGGCAACATCACACATAGTTAATGCTGTTTCATACTGTGTGACTAATTCTCCTTAAACACTGGTGTAAAATACATAAAAATAATTCTAATGAATGCTTTATACAACATATTTTAATAAAAAAAATTGGACAAATGTAAATTATGGTGATATATACTGTACATGTTCCATAGCTTCTGATTTAAATATCTTTTCTTTTTCTATTGCAGAAGATATGAATGAAAGAAAAGGGACTGAGCTAAACACCCTTTGCATCAAAACTCACTACCTAACATATTACTCACCACCCTGTCCACATATACTGTATAAATGCATAGCAGTAATGTTTCCCATAGTAACTAGTCAGATGTTTTTAATTCCTTACATACTTCAAAAGCACAATGCTAAAAGGTTTATATAGCTAACACAATAATTTTCAGTAGACACCAGTTTCTTTTCAGTCTCAGCATTGATCCTTGGCAGGCCGTCATCCCCTCCCTTGGCACTGTGGGTGGGCTGGGGCACAACACATGGGCAGGCTGGTAGTTGATTACGTTCCTTCTCTTATCTGGATCAGCACAGAGTGTTCTGTGTCTGGAATGTCTGTGCAATATGCACCTGTTCTTGGTTCCACACTGACAGCCACAATGGAAGGCGGACAACACAACCTAGTAAGGCTATAAGACTGATCTATACTGACACAGTGGATACCTACAGTATTTAAACATTTCCTGCAACCTGGTGAAATTGGCAAGTCCAGTGCTATAATGTAGAATGTGGGGGCAGATTTGAGTTTTTAGAAACAGGTGCCCTTAATACACTGGTGCCCCTATTCTATAGCATCTGTGCTGAATTATAAATCCACCCTGCATATTAAAAAAACACGTTAGTCACTTTATTATGAATTTGTCCAGTCTGCTTTTCCATGCCGAAATCCTCCTATTTTTTTTTTCCTCTTAGTTGTTTTCTCCTTGAGTCCCAAATTCACAAGACGTAAATACAGCCAGGAGACTGTGTGATTTAAACTAGCTTGTATGCTTAAACTCTATTATGGGTACAAATAAGGTATTTTGCAGATAAATAACAGTGATATGACAGTAATAGGCTTTATATACTCATATACTGGCAAAAAATGAGAGTGCCATCTGTTAAAACAGTCATAATTAAAACAAAAAATTTCCATCAAGCACATTTTTAAGGCGGTAATCCTTTAGTAAATTCTACATTGCCCCTTAAGGATGTCATATAGGTCTTAGATTCTAAAACACTGGCTAAAATTCATGAAGTGTGTCTATAACACTCTTTAGAATTCTGTTGTGCATCCATGCAGATGTCAGTGCTTGCACCAGATACATGTACCAATATAGCCATATTTGGGTAATGCTGTCAGCACCCCCAGCCCCTTTATATTCAGCCGCCAGCTGGAGAATGTCCTGGTCAACAGCTGAATGGGCCGGGGATGCATAATTGGTTGCTAGGACATCGGTGGCCTGGTGTCTTAGCAACCAATTATCATGAAGCTGCCACATTCATGACAGCTTCCAGAGCATACCTGAGCCACTCTGAGCACTGACATCTCTCTGCACACCACACCAGAATTGGTCTTAGTTAGAGCAAGTTTTCCAATCTGTAAACTGGCAGTAATTATTTTCAAATCTGTTGCATCAGCTATATAGCAGCAGATTCTTACAGTGTCTGTAATAAGAACTACCTGAATCTGATGCATGTGCTGGTAAACGACCGTGTCAAAACAGAATATGGATGATATCCAGCAATCTCTGTGTTATCCACATCCACATTCCCATCCAAAAAAGACGAGTCATAACTTACTAGATGAACTCAACTACTAATGCCAAGACATCAAATGGGCAGGTCTTGATGATTTATAATAACATGTAATGTTGGTAATCTCAACCCTCTTTTCTGTCTAATATTTTTTACTATTCTTTTCTTTTGATCATCCCAATTAAATCTATAATTCAATCCTGTTCTTTTATTGTTTTATAACAATAGGATAAGGCAAGTGGCAAAAATCATTTTTAGGAATTCTAGGCAACCAAGTTGCATACATTTTCCCAGACCAAGATGTGTTATAAACCTTTGAAGCCCCCAATCAAGGTTTAATTTATTTCTTAAAAATAACTGGATCTTTTGACTGGATAACCTCATTAACATTTTGTTGAATATCAATCCCCAAATACGGTATCAAAACTGTTTGCCAAAGTGGAACCATAGTGTGGGAAGGTGGCAGCAGCTCCTACCACAATGCACAAATGTGCATAGCATACTTACACATTATGGCAGACTTACTTCTGAGTTTGCCCTCAGGCAAGGTTGACAGTGCGACCCATATCACCACTTTTGCGCCTTCTCTGCCCCGTCTTCCACATCCAGAATTTATTTTGGCAGAAGATACATGTAAAGTAGGGTATCAGAACACAGGTTCTCAGTGTAGGACAAGATGAATATGTCAAAGAAGTGGTTAATCAGTGTGAGGATTTAAGTGTTAGAAATAAGGTTATTTGTTAAAAAATCATGTACGGAATTAAGTTAAAAGGAGAACTATGAGGTGAGTGATTTTAACTCAGCCTCATAATCTGAGCCGACCTGTGACAATGAAACTGTCACAGGTCAGCTCAGTAGATCGGGAAGTGAGTGAACACATACCGGCGCTCGCTCACTTCTCGATCCTGTCACTGCAGAGAGCCGTGGCGGGATTCTTTACGGGAGGATGCTAGTTTGTGTCCTCCCGTTACCCTTCAGAGAACTATGGGGAAAAGCCCTAACCCCATAGTTCTCTAAGTGTTATGATTACGGGGAGTGTTATCATCAAGGTTAAGGGTTAAGAGTCTGTTCACACTACAACACTGTTCACCACAATACATGGGTTTCTTGTAGGGATGCACCAAAACCGTTTTTTCAGTATCGAGTACCGATATTTTTTTTCCAGTACTCGCCAATACCGAATACCGATAGCGGAAGTCCCATTATGGAAGCCGAGTGGTGTCAAATGACATGCCGCCCATCTTCCCGATTAGCCAGGAAGCCATCTCCATGCTTCCTTGTCACCAGGTGAAGCTAAACAGTCAATTCCAGATAAACATCAGTCACAAGTGACCTTCCTGAGATAGCTATGTATGTGTCGCTGCTCTCTTTATGGATCTACAGCCAAGTGAAGTAGCTAGAGATGGAGGCAAACGTTTACCCATTGACTTGTGACTAAAGGCCCTTTGCCCTGCAAATATCTGTGAATGTTTGTTTTGAAGAAATAATGCAGAAAAGGAATGTTCTTAATATATATTTTTCCAAGCTTAAATGTAGTATGGTGTAATAATAAATTATGGCCACTAGATGGAGCTACAGAGCAAATGATACAAGTATTTATTGCCTATGCTCCTTAGCTCTATCTAGTGGCCAAAATGTATCATTACAAAACACAATATTGTCATTATTATATAATATAGCACTCCAAGTTTTAGCGATCTAGGGGTGCTCCATGGGGTATGTGGCAATATATTTCTTTACAAATTGCTGCAAATTTAGTAGTTTTAAAGTGATCACAGATTCGCATTAACCACCTCCGGGCCAGCCGGCTGGGAGCTCTCCAGATCTGAGCGGGCGTCTTTAGACGTCCGCCCAGAAACGACCAGCAGCGCGCGTGAGCGGGAAATGCCTGATATTTAAAAACGGGCAGCGATGCTTGTATGGGGTAACGATCGGTCCCCCCCCTCCGCAGTCCCCCCCTGCCGTTGTCCCGCTGATCCCGGGCTCCGCTGTGCCCGGTGCGAGCCCGGGATCAACATGTCGACTGTGTCACAGGGGATCACAGGGAGATCGTTACACAACGTTAATAAAACCCCCCTATGTGATAGCAATTAAGTTTAGTGGGGGGAAAAATTGGGGGAAAAAAATTAAAGTCCCCCCCAAAAAAATTTTAAGTTACATATAAAAAAGAATTTAAAAAAATTGTAAAGTCGCCACCCATACATACACGCATGCAAACATGCGTCAGGGCGCATACGTGCAAAAAAAGACGATTGCGCCAATTACGCAGCACATTTTACATATCGCCGCGAGTGAGAGCCATAATTCTAGGGCCATCAATCACTGATAACACTAAACTGATGAGCGGTAAAAGCTTTTAAAGTGTCGCCTATGGCCAATTTTGGGTATGGTAGTTTTCTGCGATGTCGCGGGTGTGCGCAATTTTAAAGCTTGACATGTTTGGTGTCTGTTTACCCGACGTGACCCGACTTTTATATTTTACCAAAAAACTGGGTAATAATAAATGTTTCCTAACATAATGTAAAAATAGTAAATTACTATAATTATAGTACAAAATAAAACCCGTAGTGGTGATTAAATACTACCGAAAGAAAGCTCTATCTGTCCCCAAAAAATGGTGTAAAATTCATTTCAGTAGAGCGTTGCATGATGGAATAAATGTCAGTCAAAGTACCGCAGCGCTGAATACTGAAAAATGGCCTGGCCAGGAAAGGGGTCTAAACACCTGGTCTTTCACTAACCTTGTGCTCTAAAGGGGTTGTAAAGTCTTGCATTTTTAGATGTAGTTTAATCGTAATAACAGTATACATACCTAGTCAGTGCATAAGTAAATCCATTTACTTACTCTGGCAACAGTTTGCAGGAGCTCAATCCAAAAACTAATTATGGTACAAGAAAAGCAAAAGCCTTCCCATTCATACAAGAATTATGATTGCACCATAATAACTAAAACTGTACAACTATATAATCTATACTTGTTTACTTTGGTGTCATTTTATATTATTCTTTGCATTATCCAGTGCAAAGTACGGAGATGGAGACAGAATTACTTGTTTATACAAGCAGTATTATACAATCTCTTGTATTTAATGTAAAACTCCTCTTACCAGTGCTCTGCATGTATTCCCTTATTAGACCAAATGCATGTATTCCCTTATTAGACCAAATGCAGACCAAATGCAGAAACTCGCAGCACTCAGGATTACATTTGTTGTGGCAACAATGAAATCACACTTTATTCCATCGCATTAAAATCAGTGAGAGACTATGATACAGACATGTTTCAAGTGTTGCACTGTTTTTAATGTTGCTGCCGGTTATTATTATTCTTATACAGGATTAACATCGCTCAAAGTTTGTGCAGTGCTGTACAAAATAAAGGGAGACACAGTTACAATACTTTTCAATACAGGAAGGTTAGGAGGGCCTTGCTTGTGAGAGCTTGTAATATAAAAGGGAAGGGCAGATTGTGGCTGGTGAGAGAGGCTGGCATGGTGCTGTACATAGCTTGATGAAAACATTACAGTGTCCTGCTTTAGTACTCATCTATGGAGCCCTGAGCCCTGATGGAAGCAGTGGGCTGTCTCATGGAAGAAGTTATAAAAATGTCAAAATACCCTATTGGATGGATGCCGATCTGGAGAAGTGGGAGTTCCTAGGCAGCCTGCATTTGCATTCAGACCACCCTAGGTAACACAAACATTTCATGCTTCATTAATGAAAGAACTGAAATCTAGAGATGCACCGATACCGATAATAGTACTCGTACTCGCACAAATGCTCCCGACACTGGAACTTCCGGTATCAGAAAGCTGGGCGGGGCGGGTAATGAACAGTTTCCTGAATGGCCGGGAAGCCGGAACCATGATTCCTTGTCACTTGGTGACGAGGGAGCATGGAACCGGCTTTTTGGCCAATCAGGAAGCCAGGCAGCGTGTAAAGACTCCCTTAATGGGACCTCCAGTATCAGTATTCGGCATCAGCGTGTATGGTAAAAAATATTGGTACTCGATACCGTAAAACCGCTATCGATGTATCCCTACTGAAATCCAATGAATGGAAGGGTTGGGCCAGGGGACAATAAGGCCAGGGAAGAAGGTGCTAGATGATGCTGGACATGCTCCAGCCAGAATATGAGGTGGGCTCTATCTAAGTTGCTGAAGCTCGCAGTGAAATCAGAGTAAGCAATTTCAGTACAAGAGAGGAGTCTGTGCAACTGTGCATGACTGAAGGTAAAGCTGGAGATCAGTTTTAATAACCCAAAGGGTAATAACTCTGCAACTAGTAATCTCCTTTCTTAAGGATGATTTTTAATGAACTGCTAGAAGATAAAAAATGATTGGTTGCCTCTTGCACATTAACACTCTGCACTATGATATTAAAGCTGAACTTTAAGATTAGCACAAGAGACATTGATATTCTTCCTTGAATCTTGGTGTGCTTTGTGTATTTATTCCAGATTCCTGCAGTAATCCAGTGTGAAATGTTTCCTTTGTGAGTCAGCACCCTTTAATAAAGACCGGTCACAGCTGCTTTTTTACTTGTACAGGGTGACTGGTCAAGTCTCCGCCCCCCTCCTGTCATTTTCTGCAGGCAGCCTTTAGTGGGTGGAACTTGCTGGGTCCCTCCCACAGCTCTGCTCTCTGCACAGGCTATGTGCAGCACACCACTATTTAAAGAGGACATTTACCCATATCTTCAAAACAACAACAAAGGCACCTTTAGAAATGTTTAGTAATGGCAATCTACAAACACATACTGCTAGATAATTACCGGATTTGTATTCTTTGTGTGCTGCCTCAATAGTTCTATTTACAGCCACAGACAATCTTCACATTAGTGTGAGATCAGAATTTATATAGTTTATTTCCTTATACCTATACCTATAAAATATATACCTATATTTTCTCATAGGTAGTCTATGGTTGTTAATTTGCTGCCATCTAGTGGTCTTGTTTTGGTATTGCACATGCTTTTCTGTGTTCCCTTCCCTCACATCTATGATGTATTTCCCCCTGTGGGAATGCTCCGCCCTTCTTCTTCAGAGTAGCATTTCCTGTGTCATGGCTGCATCTAACAGGGCCACATGTAATCTGCATGTAACAGGGACACATGTAATCTGCATTGCACGCTTCGAACAGTATCATCTTTTGACCGCTTAAATACTGCAATTCATTCATCTGCTGTATCCTGTTGTCTGCTGTAACTTGATGTACAGAATAAAGCACCTTTGTGGATGGAAAAGGTATTGGTGAGTTCAGCTATCTGATAAGGATTGTCCTCAGTGATTGTATCTGCTTATACAAGCCAGGCATAGAGGTCTCAGCAAGGGATAAATCGCTATCAAAACAATCTGAGTCAGATTGCATCGTACTTTGCATGCCTTATTTTTCTTTTCTTCCCCAGTCTTCTGACAATGGCCATTTTTACTAAGTGCAGATTAATCCATCTGCCTTTACTTCCTGGAACTCTGGCACATGTGACTAGGACAGGTAACTAAGACATGTGACTATGCACATCATCTCAGGGGAGGGAAATCCCTTTCCCTGAGATCTCATGAGATTACAGATGAGATTTCGCAGCAATGCTCTGCTGATGTAACCTTCCCAGGATGCAATGCTTGAGCGCAATCAACTCATTTGTGCCAAAGTGGACCAGCGAGTAGAAAAAAAAAGAAATTGTAAATAAAATAAAAATATGTTTGTTTAACTAATGAGTGTAAGATGATTTCATATCAGCATGCAGAGCTGTATGCTGATGTGATTTTTAGTGAAAGGGAGTACTTTAATCATAGGGCTTGTAAAGGCTTTTGGTGCACACAAAGTGGATTTACATCCTTTTTGGCACTTGAGGAATATATTTGAATGAACATTTTTGTGGCGGCAGTTCAGCTTTAAATAAGCCTTTATATGAATAGGAGATTTAAATCACTATATCTCAATGCATAGTTTTCTGATATCACAGCTTGCAACTTTGTTTCTCCTTAAGTTTGTGAATAAAGGTGCAGAAACTTTAGGAC
The DNA here is from genome assembly GCF_000935625.1 of Nanorana parkeri. Classification (NCBI taxonomy): domain Eukaryota; kingdom Metazoa; phylum Chordata; class Amphibia; order Anura; family Dicroglossidae; genus Nanorana; species Nanorana parkeri. Next base: position 755,378 of record NW_017306527.1, on the reverse strand, counting down.
AGTGATCACAGATTCTGCCTGCACACTAAGGCCCTACTCACACTTCAGGGCTTGTTCACACCAAGCACGGAGCAGATGCAGAGCAGAGCAGAACGCATCAAAAATGCATCCAATGTATTCCAATGGTATTTTGGGCTCGATTTCACACCAGAGCGTTCAGTTCCAGAGCACATGGAAAAACGACAGCATGACTTATTTTTTCTGCTCTGGAACGCACCAAAATGCATTCAAATGCATCAAACCCGCACGCAAACGCATTAAAAATGCATGCAAACGCTCTGGAACGCACGGAAAGCCCATTTTAGGCTAAAAAAACCCAGCCCGGAATGCATCAAAAAAGCGTCAAAACACAATGCACTGCATGTGTACAAACTCATGCAGGTCTGGTCCGCATTTGATGTGAACAAGCCCACATGAATTCCTCTGCAAGACTGCTGTGATTTGCTGTTGGGGGAGACGCTGTATGATACAATGACAACTGCCACCAACAGCAGCTGTTCATATATAACTGTACAAAATGCGATCACCTGCAGATGATCGCACTCGAAAATAAACAGTCTGTGTCCAAGTGCAATCATTTGCAGGTAATTGCAGCAGGGGCGATTACATGCGAACGGCATGCAAATTGCTGCAGGCAATGGCAGCTGTCATTGTACTGTACAGTGCTACCCCCTGCAGCAGATCACATGAGCCTCATGGAGGAATTCATGAGACTCTGCGATCGGCCCCATTTGTGGGTGTGTATGGGGCCATGATGAATGGTTTCCAGCATGGTAATAGATAAAATAGGATTTGTGGTCCCACAACAGCTGGAGGGCCGGAGTTTGCCCACCTCTGATCTAAATGAAACCTAATAATATGATTTTACTATTAAAAGGTAAAAAAAAACTGAGTCTATCCAGTGTCCAAAAGGGCAAATTCCCCATGTCATTAATATTCAAAAATATTATTCTTCCAAATTAGGAGCCTCTGACAACCCACAAACACCAGACATTCACACGAGGAGGGCGTTCTGCAAAATGTGGCAGCCTGAGCATGAGATAAATAAAACCGTCAGGTTATCTGAAGTCTGATATTAAAGAGTTGAGTATTTGCTCAGTGAGACAGCCCACGATTTTTCGAGCCAAGGAAATGGAATCGTCCCAGTCATGTCATGTAGAAGAAGCAACACACAAAGTCCCTGTTTTCCAAGCCGGCACTGCAGAATAGCAATTGTCCATTCACAGCACATACCACATCCTCTGCATTTTTTTTCCTGATAATATATGTAGTCCTGAACTCCAAGGCTGCTTGTGAGACTGCAGTACATTTCAAAGCAACACCTTTTCTGCAAGGCAACCGTCTGAAAAAATGTGTCGCCTATCAGGCTGGTCAATATACAAAGATTACTACATTCTATTAGTGAAAGAGATGTTACCTAGTTTTTGTACATGATAAAAGAATCACTATTTTTGTAAAATACAAGCACATCGTGACTTCATGTGTTTTGTTCAATAGGCTGCAGTACACATTTATAGCATTAGGCGCAAATGAAATGTTGGATTATTCTAAAGAAATATATTTCCACTCATACACAGCCATAGAAAGTGACTATGTTATGATGGAGCTGTATAGAGCCAATCAGGCCTCTCCCTACATAGCACTACATGATCCTGAAAAAGCAGATCTCAGAAGAGGGAACAGATGTCCTAACCCATGTCATGCTTCATATCATATTTAAAGTACAGATAAAGACAAAACATTGGGGTGGGCTCCTGTTTACCATGCAAACAGGTTATAAAGTCAATTATCTTGCAATCCATATTACATATCTATCTATCTATCTATCTATCTATCTATCTATCTATCTATCTATCTATCTATCTATCCTCACTCTATCTATCTATCTATCCTCACTCTATTATCTATCCTATCTATCTATCTATCTATCTATCTATCTATCTATCTATCTATCTATTATTACTCTATTATCTATCTCTAGCTATAATCTATCTATCATCTATCTATCTATCTATCTATCCTCACTCTATTATCTATCTATCTATCTATCTATCTATCTATCTATTATTACTCTATTGTCTATCTCTAGCTATAATCTGTCTATCTATCTATCTATCTATCTATCTATCTATCTATCTATCTATTATTACTCTATTATCTATCTCTAGCTATAATCTATCTATCTATCTATCTATCTATCTATCTATCTATCTATTATTACTCTATTATCTATCTCTAGCTATAATCTATCTATCTATCTATCTATCTATCTATCTATCTATCTATCTATCTATTATTACTCTATTATCTATCTCTAGCTATAATCTATCTATCTATCTATCTATCTATCTATCTATCTATCTATCTATCTATTATTACTCTATTATCTATCTCTAGCTATAATCTATCTATCTATCTATCTATCTATCTATCTATCTATCTATCTATCTATTATTACTCTATTATCTATCTCTAGCTATAATCTATCTATCTATCTATCTATCTATCTATCTATCTATCTATCTATCTATTATTACTCTATTATCTATCTCTAGCTATAATCTATCTATCTATCTATCTATCTATCTATTATTACTCTATTATCTATCTCTAGCTATAATCTATCTATCTATCTATCTATCTATCTATCTATCTATCTATCTATTATTACTCTATTATCTATCTCTAGCTATAATCTATCTATCTATCTATCTATCTATCTATCTATCTATCTCTCCATCTCGATTTTCCTAGTACCTGTTGTACTCATTCATGCTATGCAGTGTCTTGTACACTCACACACTGCACCAATCTCCCAACAAGCTCTGCATCGCTTCAAGAGGAATGCTGCATTTCTGCTAAGGCCACAAAGGCTTCATTATTATATTTACAAATTCATTTGACCAGCAGCAGCTTCCCTTACAGGCTGGCAGCATGGCGTTCAGAGAAACCGAATAAAGGACAATATTTTGCTTTAATTCAGTCAGGGTATGTTAAACTTTAGAACGTGATCCGAGCAAAGCATCCTAAAAATGTATTATGAGGTGAAATGTGGGTATGTAGGGAAAAAAAACTTGCTGTTTGTTTAATTTAACAAGTCAAGTTGAGTTGGCTGAATGAATAATTAAGCTGTCAATTAAGTGTGTGTGTTGTTTATATTTTAGTGCACCACAATATCCGAGGCTGTTCTACCTGGAATTCAGCCTGCAGGATAAAAAAAATATATGACTTGCATCCCTTTAGAAGACCACTTTGTTATCAATAATTCAGTGTGCAGTAAAAAATAAAATAATAATTATGACTTGTATCCCTTTACAGACCACTTTGTTATCTATTATTCAGCCTGCAGTAACAAAATAAAATATAATAATAATTATGACTTGTATCCTTTTTTGAAGTCCACTTCGTTATCTATAATCCAGCCTGCAGTAAAAAAAATATATAATTATGGCTTTTTATACCTTTAGAAGACCATTTTGTTATGTATAATCCAGCCTGCAGTAAATAAAATGATCATTATGGCGTAATGCCTTTAGAAGACCACTTTGTTATGTATAATTCAGCCTGCAGTAAAAATAAAATAATATGATTTATATCCCTTTAGAAGTCCACTTTGCTATCTATAATCCACCCTGCAGTGAATAAAATAATAATTATGACTTGTATGCCTTTAGAAGACCACTTTGCTATACAAAATCCAACCTGCAGTAAACAAAAATAAAATAATAATTATGACTTGTATGCCTTTAGAAGACCACTTTGCTATCCATAATCCAACCTTCAGTAATATTTTTGCCTTGTATCCCTTTCGAAGTCCACTTTGAGACCGGGGATACACAAATCATTTATCCACACACCTTGCCAGTGTGTTATCTGGTAATAACTTGTGCAGTGCATGCTTGCTGTCATAGTCGGACGTGACCACTTCGAGGATTATAAAAATAGAGTCGTTATCGGTATAAAATACGCTGGCCATCACGACCGGCCAATCAAGTCATTGTCGTTTGCTACTGGAAGGCACAAGATGAACCACTTTTATATCAGATATGCCTGTAGCTCTTTATTTGGCAGGCACACAGTGTGCACCAGAAGTGAGTTCTTGTAAAAAATAAATAAGCTCTATAGCATAACAGCCCTAGTGAATGTTACTGTATTCTATTAAACATCTGGGGAGTTGGACTAACCTTTGAGAAACATACCCATTAAACAAATCAAACCTGTCAGTGAGGCCAGCACACAACAGACGAAGACAGCAAATACTAGAAACATGTTACCATGGAAACATAATTGTATCACCAAAACAAAAACAGTCAGACCAAAGGGTAAAAGGCAAATAAAAAAATGACATATTGTTTCCTAGCCGTAACAGCCAGGTGTGGAAAAGAAAAAAAGTGCTACCTACCTCAACCATTACACAAGACATTTAACCATAGCTGCAGCTCAGTGACCTCCGAATGCCTTGAAACCTCTAATCGATGCTGCTCGTACATGTAGACCTGTGCTGCAGAGTCCGGCAACAGCATACAGGATTAGGGAGAAGGACAAAAAAGAAAAACAACAAAGGAGGGGCAATCAGAGCCAAAGTCATTCACCTTTTTTTCTGGGATCTTGTGTGTTTTGGAGGAATTGTAGGATAGTTTGGTATCTGCTGCAGTGTGACTGTGAGAATGGGTTGCATACAGCAGCAGCTGGAGCTGGGAGGTGCTGGAGTCAGTTGCCACTGGCAGGCAGCAGCAAACCAATAGGCTTCTGTACTGTCAGCTCACAGGAGTGAGCAGCTCCTTTCTATGCATGTTTCCTCATTTCCAAAGTGACGTCAAACGCTTAGACTTTTCCCCTTCTTCTTGCTGCATGCACAATTCATTTCAGAGAGCAGCTATGAGAGGAATGTGCCACTGGACTGCACACTCACAAAACATACGTACACATGGATTCAAAGCATCAACATCAACTGTCCCTTGTTTCTCTTTCCGTCCCAGATCCTTCCGTCCCTTCTTTTTTTTTCCTCACTAGTTGTATAGATATACAAACCTCTATTAAACAATGTTCTATTGAAAGCCAAAGTAAACCGCTTTGATTCTTTTCTGCTTTTGACCACACTAGCAGCTTGCACATTGCACAGCATACTTCCACTTTTAAGGTAAGTGAATGCACAGCAACCTTGCATATTAGGCTGCGTTCACACCTGACCGTTTTGTAGGGCGTTCTACGCTCGACGAACGCTCTACAAAACGGTCAAAAATATAAATTGCATTGTAGTCAATGCCCTCGTTCCCACCTCGCCGTATTTCCGCCCGTCCCTAACGCCCTACCTTTCCATTTGGATACTGCCAAGTAGCCTTTGGAAGCGCGCGGCGGTCGCGCTACTTTTTTACCGCGAATCGCGGTAAAAAAACCGCGTGACGGTCGCGCGACAGACGCGCATATTACAATACGCCTAGGTGTGAATGGGGCCTTACGGCACACTTACCTTAAAAGTGTGTCCCTCTCCAGTTCTGTCGGAAGGGCATGAACAGGGACCTTCATGGCAGGATCAGCAGGTATCAATACATGTAAAATGATTAACAACGACTTATAAAATGACATTGTCATGTCAAAAATGATGAGATTTTAGTGATTGGGTTTACATCTGCTTTAACAAATAAAAATGTTACAGTAATTTAATGCAACCTCTAAGGCAGGGATGGGCAACTCCGGCCCTACAGCTGTTGTGGAAATACAAGTCCCATGAGGCATTGCAAGACTGACAGTTGCAGGCATGACTTCTAGAGGCAGAGGTATGCTGAAATTTGTAGTTAAAGGACAGCTGAGGCGCGTTCAGTTCCTTAGCCAAGAGCTGAGTAGCTGTTCTGCAGCACTTCGGTTCGCTGCAGCAACTTCACTGAACGCTTTGGCTGGACAGTGCTGAGCAAAATGGCGGAGGATAATATTTTTGACTAATAAATACAATTTTCCAACAAATATTTGGTGTGCTCGTCCACCAAAACATTAAATTGTAGGTTCCAACAAGAATTGAAGTCCTCCATCGGAGTTCAGCCACCTTACTCCAGCGCTGCCAGGTGTGCCCATAGTTAATCGCTTCCCGGCTGCCCGTTGTACTTAAATGATCGGCCGGGAGCTTCTTGGATGTGACAAAAAACGGCATGTTAGCCCCACCTACTTACACGCGGCACGCATGAGCGGGAACCTGGCAAAATTTGTAAACAGGCAACGATGCCTGTTTACATACAAGCAATCCGCCGGCTATAGAGCCAACAGATCACTTGTATGAGGTGCCGGTCTGTGTGCCCCCCCTCCTCTGCAGACCCCCCCCCTCCGCTGGTCCTGAGCTCCGCTGTGCCTGATGTAAGCCCAGGACCAGCACGGTGACTCTGTGACAGGATCAGAGAGAGATCAGTACATGGTCTTCCTCTGATCTCCTCCCCGTTGTTGGAATGCAGGAAGTGGTATATATTAAATCACTTCCGCATTCAGCTGTCACTCTCCGGCTTCAGAAGCTGGAGAGAAGCTGATTGGTCAATTTTGGGTATGGTAGTTCTTAGCAATTTGTAAGGCTTGACATGTTTGGTGTCTATTTACCCAACGTGACCCCGTCTTTTATATTTTACCAAAAAATTGGGTAATAATAAATGTATTATAACATAGATGTAAAATAAAAAGCTCTATTTGTCCTCAAAGAATTATATAAAAGTAATTTCAGTACAGCGTTGCATGACTGAATAAATGTCAGTCAAAGGGGGTTATTGAAAAACCCAGCAGAAGTAAAGTGAGCTGAACGCTGTTCGGCTATTCACTTCTGGCTTGTATGGCTGATTTCAGCCATATAGCGGCTGAAATCAGCCATACATTGGCTGCCTTCGGCTGCACTTCGGTCAGCCGAACACGCTCTGCATGTTCGGCTGAGCCGAATTGCGGAAGGACTTTGACTCAGCCGATCCAACATCTGGATCGAGTGAGCCGAAGCTCCGGCAGCTCACTCACTGCCGTTTGCCCCTAATAGGTTTGCTAGCTCGGCAACTGAACACGCCACTAGAGTTGCCCACTCCTGCTGTAAGGGGTCACTCACATGATGTAAATTCTCCTCATACAAGTGATTTCAGATGATCATACTATCAAAATCGACACGGTCACCTTGTACTTTACTGGAACAAGTGCAGGTGAGGTGTCGAATTCATATATCCAGAAGATCGGTCAAAACGTGATAAACACAATGTGGATAATTTATCAATGGCGACAGTTTTAGCCTCTTACCTCATTCTTTTTATGTGCACATCTGTCTTTTAACATGTGCCCCTGTTTTGACCTGAGCTTGTACTACTTTTCCAACTGCACGTGTTTTGCGCCTGCACTTGTTCTGCGGCCGTCTGATAACGGGAGCATCACCTAACAAAACAATCGCAATTTAAGAAGTCCCCATGACCACTTCTTCAAGAAGCGACAGTTAAGCTTTTTGCCTGGAGTTACGAGTCTTCTTTACTGGAGTCTATTTAACCTCATTTATGAACAACTTTACTGTTGGATCATAAATATGGCGCAAATATATCCCATGCAACCATATGCGAATTCAAACACTCGCAACTGCTATGATAAATTCCTCCCAATGGCTCTGGTGAGGCCACTCTCAACTAAAATGGGACATCCCACATACAGGGCTGGATTTACTCTTTTTGATGCCCCAAGGGCAGGTTCCTCAAGGCGCCCCCCTCCCCTCCAAACCCACCGCCCTGATAGAGAATGGCAACCAGCAATCATGGATTGCTGAGATTTGTAGTCTTCTATAGCCGGTTGCCATTCTCTGTTGCTGTATAATCTTTAATTATACAGCAATGGAGAATGGCAACTAGCTATAAAGGACTACAGATCCCATCAATCCACGATTACACAGCAATTATACAGGGCTGCGTGCAGATCTCACCAGGGCTGCGTTTGGGTCTCACCAGGGCTGCATGCAGAGCTCACCAGGGCTGCGTTTGGGTCTCACAAGGGATTCATGCAAGTCTCAGCAGGGCTGCGTGCAGGTCTCAGCAGGGATGCATGCAGGTCTCAGCAGGGATGCGTGCAGATATCATTAGGGATGAGAGCAGGTCTCACCAGGGATGCGTGCAAACGTCACCAGGGATGTGTTTGGGTCTCGCAATGGATGTGGTGTGAACGGGCATGTGTTCCTATCACACATCCATAGTTTTGGATTCCGACATGTGCACTAAAACGCAAAAGTGTAAACAGGCCCTTAGCTGCCTGCAGTTGCATGGAACCCCTGTGACTCCCAGGTAGCTCCCGGGCGCATAAACAAGGGCCGTGCATGCTGTACGGGCCTATGCAGCCAAGTTGTAAATCATTACATGTAGTTTTTTTTTTTTTAAAGGCTGTATAAAGCAAAAAGAGTTGTGAAAAAAAACACTTGTGGGTTTTATTTATTACGTTCTACATATTAATTCTTCATGGTGTATGTGACTGGAAGCAGGCAGGGGTACATCCTTTTGCCTTCATACTTGTGCTAAAAGGTGTCCCTCTATCTCAAAGTTGGGAGGTATGTGAAAAAGCAGCCAGATAAGAGGTTGTTCTGGGATGTCATGCAAATACCTTACCATCACATGCATTAACACACTGCTTCAGAGAAACCTAAAGTCTGTCATTTTATGGTCTGCAGGTTCTTTTCCTTTTTTTTTCTTCTTTTTTCGCAGAATTATTTTTCCAGTGTATATTTGTACACGTGGTAGAGAGTAAACGTCTTATACAAACTTTTAATAGCTCCTAAGCACGCACATGTCTCTCCACATGACACCCACGGGTCCTTTTATCTTGTACAGATAAAATATTTAAAAACATGGGAAGATGTGTCGTTTAGCACGGAACACACTGTGAAGCCCTTACCTTTAACAAAGGTGCACATGACTCAATGTGGAAATTGTTCTTTTGTGATGGGTTTCATAGGAAGCACAGTAGATATTGTGTCAGTGTTTCTTACGATTAAAGCTGTCTGGGGAACGTCTTCATTCAATTTTGCTATTTTTGAGATTATAGAAGAACTCTAGGATTTATTTAAATGAAGCCTTGCAGTGGGGCTACCCCTGCACTGCAAGGGTTAAGTGTTCATTTTTGTCTAGGGATGAAACCCTTGAAGATATACTCACCTGATGCTCGGCCCGGCCTGGGTGATAGACCGGTCCCCATGGCCTCTTTTCCCTCAGGCTCTGGTGGTCTAAAGCTGCCCGTACACTGTAATATTTTCTTTGTTCAACCTTAAGCGGGAGCGGATCACACTGGCCCCAGCGGTGTTGCAGTAGCGTGCTGGACTTACCTGAGACCCTGCAGAGCCCACCATAGATCCTGCATAGCCCACCTGAGACTCTCTATGGTCGGCTTTGCAGGGTCCCAGGTGGGCTGGTCTGGTCGTCGGGATCCCCTTCCCTGTACCTCCTCCCAACTCTTCTTACCTGCTGCTGCTGGGGCCCGACCTCCTCCACCCCCTCCCCTGTCACCTCTGCCATGCCGCCTCAGTACACTTGATACCCATGTAAGAGGCCCCCCAGACCCCTCACATGAGTACTGGCCATACCCCCCTGATGGCGGTGTTCTATCAAAGTATGTGACTACTTTAGAATGTGTGACCGGTGACGTGGTCACACGTTTTAACGTAATCCCGCACAGTTTTTCGGAGGTGAAGCATTCCAGCGCTATCCCAGCTGTTCCAGGGCAGATCGGCATCGCAAATCGCATGTGCAGCAGAACCGATCTGCCCTGCAACAGCTGATTGGTCCTGAAATGTCACTTCTATCCGGCTTTGTGAGTGCGGTGGAATGTGAGATGTGCCCTGGAACAGCGGAGAAAGCGTTCGGATACTTCACCTATTCCACCGCCGAAAAACTGGGCGAGATTACGTTAAAATGTGTGACCACATCACCGGTCACACATTGTAACGTGGTCTCAAACTTTGATAGAACAGAGGCCTGTCTGTAATCATTTAATCAGAGCAATAGATTATAATAGGGAACATTACAGTGTAATATTCCCTATTATAATCCACTTGTCTAATTACATGAAATAGCAGTACACAAAACCCGCGCTCGGACTCACCCAGCCAGAGGATCGCAGCAGCCAGGGAGTTTCGAATCGATGTGTGCACTGCAGGGGGCGTGGCTTGTGACACACACACGCCTCCTGTGACTCCCCTCCCGCCGCCTGTTACTATGGACGCGGCCGGGAGGGGAGGCGAGTCACAGGACCCGCCCCCTCAATGAGAAGCCCGTCGGCAGTGCGGGGCCCCGGTGTTCGAACATCGGGACCGCGCACTGCCTCATATTGCAGGACCAGACCCCACTGAGGCTCTGGGGGTGCCCAGGACCGGACCCCACTGGGCCCCCCCACAGTCTCAGGCCCCGGTGCACCGGCTGCAGTTCCGCCACTGATTACCGGAATGCTTACATCTCCGGAATTTTATTCATTCTAGAGATGTAACAGAAACAAAGCCTGTAGCCTCTAACCTAGCCACTATTCCAGTGTGGAGGTAGCCCCACTGCAATGGTTAATTTTTAAAAATGCTAGAGTAGTTTTAAACAATCCACTGATAACCTTTTTTTTTATAGATATAGAGTTTACCAGTTTATAAATCTTTTTCCTCCCAGTTTGACAGTAAAAATTTAGCATGAGAACTTACACCAGCTTAACTTTACACAATTCATTATTATCAGTGGAGGGAATATGGAGAAGAAACATTCCTCCAGGTAGTATCATTATTTTCCATTTTCTGTTTTGCAGCATATCATCTGTTTTGTTTGTAACCTATACTTAAAGAGAACCAGCCTATGTAAGAATGTTAACATTCAGCTTAAAGCTGAACTCCAGCCAAACTTACAAATCCGCAGATAAAATACATGTATGGGAGCTGTTTTACCTGCCAAAGGATTTTTGTACATCCAGTCCTGCGATTTACAAAGCTAGGCCACACAGCACAAAACTGTCTGGCAGGCCAAGAGACTTGATTTCTGTCTGTTGCATTTTAGAAACACTAGACTAAACATAGGTCTTGTCCCTTCCCCAGCCTGTGACTGGACAGTGGAAGGAGAAGCAGCAGATTGATGAACTTGTTCTTCTGCCATCCATATTCCAATATTTCTTGAATTTTATAAAATACATTTAAAGCTCAACTGTAGGATAAATTTCTTCCCTGCCAATCCCTTCCTCCCACGCCCCATTATCTGATCGCTAAAAAAAAAATCCCTATCTAGAAGTCCTTTTTTACATACCTTAAGCTGTGGTCATGTGATGCCACAGCACATCAGTCCTCATCTCTTCTGATTTGTTCCTGCTTGGGTGCTTCTTTGAGTTTCCACATCAGTTCCTGCACTACCTGTTGGATGTCTATTGAGCAGGGGCCTTGCAGGATCCAAAAGCGCGCCGACGTCAGTGGATGGGAGTGAAGGGGACCAAGGGTCTCTGGGGCAGTAAGAGACCTACAGGAAGAGTATATCTGAATTCACAAAGGAAGGGCAACCAAAAGCCTATCAGGATGGGTTAGAGGTGGGTGGGTGATAGATAGGAGTGGGAAAAAATACATTTTTGAGCACAATTTAATACATATGCATGAATACTAATCTGCATTCATTTGTGTATTTTAAATCTGCCCAGATAAACATTTTTCCGCTGATCCCCGTTGATTTTGGTCTTAATCCCCCCCTCACACACACCATTGTAGTTGGTTAATTACCTGCAGAAATATTAGTTCTTGCCTCATGGATGTCCAATGGAGCCAGCTGTCCTTGTGTTTTCTGGATGGGCAATGTAAGGGAGAGAACAGAATGAGTTGCCAGTTTGCTAGAGCAGCCACAGCAAGCTTGAACCCCCCCACCCCGACCTCCTCCCCAGAATGCAGCCTAACCTATGTGGAATGTGTTCCTTTCATTAAAAAGGGGACAGTTTAAGTCAAGTTAATATTGTTCTTGGTTGGCGTGAGCCTTAGTGGTACGGGCTATATATACGTATTTATATTGGTTAGTTATATCTGGTGACAGTTATAGATGCCGTTTATAGCTTATTTTCTGCTTTATAGTTAAGACTGTTTAAGTGGTTTATGATTAACTTAAATATCAAACCAGTGAAGATGGACTGCGGCCAATTCTATTCCACAAGTGATTTGGTTGTTGTTTATCTGTAATCTTATCTCCTGATCGAGTATTAGTTCTGCCTACATTCCCAAGGTGTATATTGCACTACACATGAATACTGACTGGTGCTTACACTGATGTGCTAAGGAAATGTGGAAGTAAGCAGGCTCGTTTATCAAGGATAACTGAAGGGTAGACTAACATATTTTTCTACAGTTAATCTAATACGGATATGTGGTGCTCAGGGAATTCCAGAAACCTTTATTTGTACCTTTCTAACTTTAGCTTTGACTACATAAATATTAATCTGAAGGCCTATCTGTACAAGTAGTATAGAAGGCAAATCCTGAAAACAACACCTGCCTTAGAAAGCAAACTTTAAAGGACTCAATAATTGTTTCCTGTCTCTGCCTGTTAATTACTCCTGCTCCTTACTCCCTTCCTCTTCACGTCTTTCACTGAGTGATAGTTCAGAGCTACAAATCCATTCATGACTGTTTACTAGGAGGATTACAAGTCTAGAACGCTAGCAGAAGGCAGAATTAAGGAGATGCTGCCAGGTGAGAAATAATGGGTGCTGGCCGCGCTGCCATTCATGGCTTCTTTTAGTCCTTGATAGTTGCTTGGCCATCCACTTCACCTTTTGCTTTACTAATCAGCATATTAGTGACCTGCAACAAGTATGCAGGTTAGGAGCTATTACTCCTCCACCTACATGCTCAATTATGGTCAGTTATTTTATTATATTTTACTTAATTTGTATTTGTTTTTACTTTTTGTTACTTTATTTCTGGGGGTTACAAACACCTGTGTGACTATAAACACAAGAGATGAGCGTCCTCTTTATGGTGATTGAGACACCACACCCGTGTATCAATCACACGGTTACAGCGGAAGTAAAACACTTTTTAACTTTTTTTGTTTGTGCCCTAATTTGCAATTATACACAGCATTTTGCTGATCTACAAATTGATCTTCCATCTTCCACCACCACCATCTTCACCGCCGACACTTCTTGGAAGTCCTCCACACAAAAGTTAAATGTCTGCTTGGCAGCTGGTGGTTTAAATTCCTTTCCTTCTTGCTTTGCATAAAGTGTGAAATGGATGCAGAACAAACATGAGTTTTTAATCTCAGAAGGCAGGTAAACAGGGCAGTGTTTGTTTAAAACTAATGTTATTAACATGGTGAGTGTCTAACAGGGCAGAATAACTAACATGGCAGTGTCTCCAACAGGTCAACAGTACTAATGTGGCAGCATGTTTCCAAAATGGCAAAGCATCTTTCATGAGTACCTCTCTAGTATCATAGCAGTCTTTCTGATAACATGGCCACCTTGTAAAACTCATCCTTGACAGATTACATTTACAGTAGTTTTCACCAAGGATTGGCTTATTCATGTATATGTGTGGCAAGCCAACAAAAACTGCTACACCAACCAATGTTTGTCAAAGTAAAAATCATTATTGTTACTCCAGAATAAATAAATCCCTAACCCATAAAAATATTCCAAAAAATATTAAAAATGTAGTTGAAATCCTTATATTTTTGCTGTTCACTTCATGTAATTACAGTCCAAAGGCCCCTTTCACATGGGCTGATCTGATCACAGATGACTCCTGATCACAGCAGTATCTGACATCTGTGTCCATACAGCTTTTTCCTCTATCGCAAGATGGGGGGAAAAAACTGCAATTGCTGGACCCCATATCTGTCTATATGTAATCAGATGTAAATGGACATGTGTCCATTTACATCAGATTACCCCCGATTCGGCATGATCTGATCCGATTGGTTTTCCAGACCTGGCCGGAGGCGGGGTTACCTGATGTAAACGGATGCCCATCCGTCTACACACGGTAGCTGTAAGACTATACCTGGCTGTGCGGGTGCTTCTGCGCATGTGCGTAGACCTTTCTTCCGCATTTGCGGGAAACATGCGCTAATGTGCACGCGAAGATGCGCTAATGTTTCGCACAGGAAATGACGCCGCTTCCCCTAATAGATGGGCCTATTTAAACCTGCCAGTCCTATGGATCATTGCTGAATGGTCTTTCAGCTCCTGTGTGTGTTCCTGTGCTTCTGCTTGTTGCAGTATTCTGCTGCCTTGATCCAGAGCTCCCTGACAATGCCTAACGGCTGCCTGCCACTGACCGCTGCTTGCTTCCAGACTATTCTTCTGCCTGCCGCCTTTGTACTTCACTGCCCGATTGGTGTTGACCCTGGCCTGCCTGACTCCGTCCTGCTCCAGCAGTGTTCCTCATTGTCCTTCCAGCTGCATCCATACCTGCTTCCTTGGAGACCAGCTTTGGGACTTACTCAGGCACAGTGCCCTACACCCTCTGGCACGGGTGCTGCTCTCTGTCCTCTCATTCCCTGTCTCCACTCACAGGGGTGCGGGACAAGAGTTGCAAAGGAGACCTCCTCCACTACTCAGTTCTCTACCAGGTACGTGATAGTAGCCCATAGACTTACATTGGGCCACCCATGTGATAGGAGCCAAAAGGGAAATTCATACCACACAAATAAAGAGATTCCTTTCCTTTCTGTTTTTCCTTTACGATTGAATACTTAATGACTCTTTGGACATTTTCACCTTACTTTGTATCATGGACATGATGTGAGGTACGTATACCTGTCTCAAAAGAACTAGCATGTCTTATCTTAACATTTGTTTCCTCTCTGTTTGCTAAACTAACATTTATGTCTAAATTCTATATTTTATTTAGTTCAAGGGGTTGACTTTACTCAGGCCTCTTCCTGTTGGATCATGTTTGCCACATAACAAGAGCAATTTTTGAAAATACTTATCAATTGTTTTTCTTTCAGGAGTGATTATGTCTGTGCAGTTTGTAATAACTTAGGGTTACACACTTCAAAATGATCTTCACGTTCCAGATTGAAAACATGGCTCATCACTTATTATACATTAACTGATTAAGGCAAACATCAGACCTATTCAGTAAACGAGATATGTATGAAGTGAAGTAATACACGGCAACAAAACACAGCTCATTCTTTAATTTTCCAGGTTTTGGAAACCTGAAATCTGATTGTAAATTTATACAGGGTAGCAAAGCTGTCTTAAAAGTCTGCTTTAGGCCCCATTTACATCTAGGCATTGGCATTTATAGGCAATTGTTTAAAAGCATTTATGATAATTTCATGCAAAAAACGCTTGTGATGCATGTTTTAAAGTATTGAAGTGTATCGTTGGAAATACAACAGCTTATGCTAATATACTGTAACTATGGGGTCTATTCACGAAGCTGCCGAGTGAATGACCGATCTGAAGTGAAGTGAGCCGAACACTGTTCGGCTATTCACTTCAGGCTGGTACGGCTGATTTCAGCCGTACATCGACTCACTTCGCGTGGCTTCGGGCGGCCAAACATGCTCAGCATGTTCGGCCGACCCGAAGTGCAGAAGGAGTTCGACTCAGCCGATCCAACATCTGGATCGGCTGAGCCAAGCCTCCGGCAGGCTTCTCACTGCTGTTCGGGCTATTCCTAAAGATCCCGAACAGCAGTGAGTGAATAGCCGAATGCCGCAGAGGGCGGGTACAATGCTAGTTTACTATTTGCCGCTCGGCCATGATCGGGAGCTGTACGGGCTATTGTGAATCCTGGGGCCGAAGCTAGCCGAAGGATCGGCCGAAGCTACGGCCACATCCTTCGGCAGCTTCATGAATAGACCCCTATGTCATTTGAGCACTAGATGGTGCTGTGGCGCAAAGCTAGTTTATGCTGGTTTTTCAATAGGCATATTTTGTGATAGAAAAACATGGTAACCGCATGAATCTATAATAAGCCTTTATAGCAGGGCGCACATGGGAAGGCTTACAACAATACAAAACACCAAAAATCCCCAGCACAACTGCCAGCTAGCCTGCAACAAAACAAATTACCCTGTCAACAGTATGCGTTAAAATCAGAGGTTTTAGTTGCACAAACTTTTGGCCAAAAAGATGTAGAAGCCACACCGCCGCGCCAAGGCACCTCTGCAAAGTGTGGTCCTAACTCTATCTATACAAGTCTCCAAGTGTGAGCATATTAATGCAGTCGATAAATTGCATGCAGGTGTATCTGAGGTAGCCTACTCCTCCATATAAGGTGCAGGGACACACTGGAGGCCCAGCAACCAAAAATGCACGCCGGGACCCCAGTGCGTCCCCTCATCCACAATAGTCAAACTAGAAAAACATGGTAACCGCATGAATCTATAACCAGCCTTTATAGCAGGGCGCATATGGGAAGGCTTACAACAATACAAAATTGACAGGGTAATTTGTTTTGTTGCAGGCTAGCTGGCAGGTGTGCTGGGGATTTTTTGTGTTTTGTAATATTGTGTTTATGATCTATATGTGTCCTGCATAATGCTGTAATCCTGTATACATGTATACAATGTTCTTCTAAGCATGTAAAACTTAATTCAGCATTCCTCAAGATCTCAGTGCTTCATCTAAACACAAAACCAACATCTATGGGGACAAAAACGCTCAAATCTGCATGAAAAGAAGCTTATGTACTTTTTCAAGCTACAGGCGTTTTACTACAAGCAACAAGATGCTCAAGTGTGAACAAGAGCCATATAAATCAGTGGGATTCCTTGTGTTGAGCATTTTGTAGCATTGAGCTACAAAATTCCTAGGTGTGCATAGGACCTTAGGCTTCATTCACATCAGCAGCTGAGCTACAACGCACAACTGTTAGTGTGCATTACCAGTGCTTTATCAGTCACAGGCACCAGCCCTGGTGCACCCCACTGTTTACAATTTTTGTTAGAACTTTACTTCATAAGTGACATTTCACTAAGTTCTATAAGAACAGTGCAGGGTGCAATGCAGTAGTGTGAACCAAGCCCATTTGTAACAAGGCAAATTGCCTTGTGTAGTGTTGGGGCTGCGCTGGCTGATTTATTTTAAAGTTATGAAGTAAAAGTGCTGCCTAAGAGCAAACACCAATAAATGGATATTTATATTGATAGCCTAAAAAAGCCTCCTCTGTGCATCTTTCTGATTTGTTTTACTTTATTACTAGGGGTTCATGGCTAAGCCTTGCCGTTACTGTGCCCAAAAATAGTGTCTCGTTATGAGTAAGGGCAGAAGGAGAGGCAGTTGGTGGAGACCCTGGAGGTTTTTTTTCATAAAATAATTTTTTTCAAATGTCATCAGGCCAGTCACATGACATGCTGGGTCTTCTTCCTCTACTGTGTTCGTCTCCAGCGGTGGGCATTCCTCTGTGATGCAGAAAGTGGTGCTGAGAACATGTCTGTATAAATACACTTTGCATGCAGGGTGCACCAGCGACATTTCCCCAACTGGCGGACCCATGGCGCTTTGTGCTCACAGTCTGTCATTACTACGGGAGCTTCATTTAGCCTGAAAGACAAAGAGGACATCTAGTGGTGGAAAAGAAGGACTCTGGGGGACAGTTCCAGGTCAGAGGTGAATATTAAAGTGTGAGCTGCTTTTTGGTTTTTAATTATTGCTGGAAGAGCAGGTTATTTAAAATAGTAGCTCTGAGTTAAGGTGCCCATACACCTGCCGATTATCGTACGATAATCGTGGGTGATCCCGCGATTGTACGATAATCTGCAGGTGTATGGGCAGCGTGCGACCACTTCTACTGTAAGGTCGTATGACTTTCCTCTTACGAGCACACTTTGGTGGCGTGGTGAAAAGGCGAATGCCGCACGGCCGGTGTGCGCAAGCGCACACTGCCCGCTCAGCACTGCAGTCATCAGAAGCCTTCCCCTCAGTGGGGAGGGCTTCCGATGATCGCAAGTACGATCTGCCTGTCCAAGATGGGCAGATCGTACGAAATTGTAATGACCTTACAGCCATCTCACAACGAAAGTCGTGCGATGGTTGTAAGGTGTATGGCCACCTTTAGACTTCAAGTCGAGGAAAGTCAAGCCCCAAGAACATAGTGAAGCTAAGTCAGAGGGCACAGAACAGGCTTTCTCAGCAGCATGTTTACTTTTAATTTTTTCCATGGATAAAAAGGCTTGTATTGAGTCAATAAAGGCTGTTTTGTGTACAAAAAATTGTGTACAAAATACCACAGTATTTTGTACACATGGGGATCACCTTTATTTTAAGAGAAGGAGAAGACCACTTTTTCAATCTACAACCCCAATTCCCAAAAAGTTGGGATGCTGTGTAAAATCTACATCAAAACACAATGCAATGATTTGTAAGTCTCATTAAACCCATATTTTATTCACAATAGAAAATAAAAAAATATATTCAGTATTTAAAATGAGAAAATGTAGCATTTAAAGAAAAAAAGTAAGACCATTTATGGCAACAACACATCTCAAAAAAGTTGAGACGGCAACAAAAAGCTGGCTAAGTAAGTGGCACTAAGGGCTCAGTCACACTAGATACAGTGCGTTCCGGTCCGATTTTGTCCAGAACGCGCTGCCTTGCGTTGTCTAGTCCAGTTGTCTTGATAATATTGTTTGGATCTAGTCCAGTTCAACATGACCACGTCTGAAGGTTTTGGGTAAGCCTATGTAATATGGATGAGTTCTTCCATTTTGCCAATACTATTGATTCATGAATAACACTCTTTAACTCTGTTTTAAAGGTGGTTTCCAGTGAAAGGGGATTATCGGTTTCGATGCATAGGAGCATGTAAAGAGTCAAGGTTTTTTTTTAGTAATTGTGTATCAGTGTATGAGTATGAAGTGTTAGCAGATGTTAGTGATACTTTATTTCCTTCTCTCCAGAAGTCCTGCAAAACAGGACAACTCCACCACATGTGAAGAAAGGTGCCTTCTTCAGAATGGCATCTCAAACATTTGTCATCGCTATTTGAGTATAATTTGCGTAAGAGGCACGGGACTCGGCACCGTCTCATGCGTAGTTATTTTCCTGCACATTCATATTAATAGAGCCTTTGATTGTGGCTAGATGTATGTTGTCCTATTCCTACATAGTGAGTATAACAAAGTTTTTCTCACATTTTCTGCACATTGGGTAGGCAGTAAGTGAAAGCAATTTAAATAAACTCTGGTATAGAACTAATATTAAATGCCTTCCTGGAGTAGTAGACACAAGTATGCTTTCATTTATAGTAAGTTCTCTTTGATTTAGGTGTATTATGTTTTGTTGTCTAGGAACTACCTGCGTTCAAAGAAGTGACAGACCGGCATTGATAAAGGCTCCATGGTTTTAAAAAAACAATTGGGACATACCTGGAGTGCAGTTTGGATTATCCCAGATTGGGGTGAGGAGACGAGGAGTTGTGGGGATCCCATGATGTTGATAGCCGGTGTGAAAAATTTGGAGAGTGGTGCCTATAAGGGGATGTTTATTTATTGACCTGCATTAGTGTTTTGGATCTAACCAGGAGTAGAGCTTAAAAAAAACAGCAATTTCAGATGATTCTAAAGTAACCCGGGCGTTGGATAAAACATGAATATTCCAGTTAATCAGTTGACATGCCCAAGAATATTTCCACATGTCTGGAAGTCCAAATCCACCTTTGCTTTTTCAGGAGGTCAGGGCGTGGAGCAAAATTTTCGGTGGCTTGTTCCCTCACAAAAGCAGCAAAAGAGGGATTACATTGATAGTAAGCAATGCATGGGTAAATGTACTGCTAAGATATGTAGAAGATGTGATTTTCTGGATCTAATATTCATCTTTAGAATTGTATGTCTACTGAACCAAGAAGATCAGATCAGTCCGGTTGGAGGAAAGTTGGATGCCTAGGGATGTAATGGATCTTGATTTCCAGCTAAAGGGGAAGTGTTGCTTGCAATCTTGTACTATTTTATCTGGCAAGGAAATATTTACCACAAATGACTTTGAAAAGTTTATTTTAAAGTCTGAAAGATGGTAAATTTCTTCAAATGTCTGCAGGAAGTTGGGAAGCATGACGTAGGGTTGTAAAAGGAAAAGTAATAGGCAAAAACAGCAAGTCTGTATTCGCTTTGTGCTACTACAAACTCATCAGCTCATATTTTATGCAAAAGAGGTTCAAAAGTTAAAATTAAAGAGGAAAGGGGACAGCCCTGCTGTGTTCCATTTCGTATGTGAAAGGTGTTCAACCAGTGGCCGTTAACCCATATTCGGGCTTGTGGATCGGAAAAAAGTGCACGTTATTTTGGCACAAAGCCCTAAATGGTGAAGCGTTGCTGTCATGTTGTCCCAGGACACCCCATCAAACATCTTTTCAGTGTAGAGGAAAAAGCATTCCCTAGGCATTATTTTGTCAAGCAATTAAGATTGAGTGTCCTAATCATGTTGTCCCTTGCCTCCCTTCCTAGGATGAAGCCAACTTGATCTAAATCTATAAGTGTTTAGTTGAAAAATGCCAAATGGTTTGCTAATATTTTATTATTTAACATTAGTTTCAGATCAAATTGGGGCTTTTGGTCTATAATTGATACATTGCATTGTATCTTTCTCACCTGAGCATATTACAGTAATGTGGGCTTCTAACAGGTGGGGGGGGAGCCTGGGGATCCTGAAAGGAGTTGAAAACTGCAAGAAATGCAGGGGATAGAGTTTGGGAGAAAGGTTTATAACACTGAGTAAGGAAGCCATCTAGTCTAGGGCTTTTGCATGGTTTTAGCTGTTTCAGGACTAGTTGAAGTTCCTTGTCTGTAATTGAGCTTGCTAGTTCCTGCATGCTAGATTCTGGAATGGGAGGATGGCTGTATTTACTGAGGAATTTGTTAACTTCTGAGTTCTGATTTCTTTTGATGTTGTGGTAAAGTATGTGTATTTAGGGAGTACAGTTTTTAATAATAGGACCTGAACTGAGTTGCAAGTACCTTTTACCACGTTTGTAGAACAGTCTACGAGATAGGGTATAATGGGGGTTAGTGCTTAATTCTAGCTCAGCTTTTAAAATATCACAAATTGTTAGACGGAGTAAATCACGTTCTGTATGGCATTGTTTATCAGCTTTTTCTAGATCTGGTGTGTGTTGGATTAATGTCATAATTTTATGCAGTTTTGCTTTTTTAATTTGGGTGTGCCATTTCATGAACTCACCATGGATGACACTTTTTGTGCCTCCAAGGTGAGCAGTAATTTCGTATCGGGAGTTGTATGGAGATTGAAATAGTCAGTGAGCTGAGCTTGTATCTTTGAAATAATGGCTGTGTCACCTAAAAGAGAGTTATTTAAATGCCTGAGCTTGGTATCTGTATTTCTGTCATCACAGGTTCCCTTTAATTTGGTAATACTACATGAATTGTAAAAAAACATAAAAAAGCTCCTTTAAGCACACACATAAATTAGACAAAGAAAATGCAGGATCATATAATGGTTTTCTCACTACTTTGTAATTTTTTTCTGTTATATTTAAAGACAAATATAGGGAAGAGAGAGGTCAAACTATAGCACGGTACACATAAAAAAATTATAGTTATGTTGGCAGATACGGATCCTTTTCATATTTTACAGATGTTTTATATTTCTTAGGCTGAAAGGGAGAGGAAAGGGAGAGGGGATGGAGAGTTTGTGCAATAATCCGCAATCAGTTGGGATCGGGTATGTGTTCCTGAATAAACAATTATTCTGTGTGTACCACTATTTTCTGCACAGCATGTTTGACCTGCTTTTCTGCTGAATTTAAAGTAGAGATAGCAAAAAAAGTATTTATCTTTACCTTTACCCCCTTTCACTAAAAATCACAGCAGCATGCAGCTCTGCATGCTGATTTAGAATCACCTTACATTCATTAGTTAAATAAACTTGTTTTTCATTTACTTACAAATAGATTTAATCTACTTCCTGGTCCAGTTCTAGCAAAAATGATGTATGTGCCAAAGTGTTGCATCTTGGGAAGGTTACATCAGCAGAGCATCAGCAGAGGAAATGTCATCTGGAAAGGCATTTTCCTCCCCTGAGATGATGTGCATGGTCACATGTCCAATCACATGTGCTGGAGGTTAAGTAAAGGGAGATCTAGTAACCTGCCCTTAGTTAACATGGCCACTGTCAGAAAACTGGGAAAGAAAAGAGAAATAAGGTATGCAAAGCCGGCACTTATCTATAAGTATGTGTTTGTAGATTGTCATTACTAAACATTTCTAAACGTGTGTTTGTTGTTATTTTAAAGATATGGGAAAAGGTCAGCTTCAAGGACCCTTTCAGACAGGCGGTCCGATCAGGTCCGCCTGTCAGTTTTTCAGGAGGACCCAAGCGGATGCCCAATGTATGTCAATGGGCAGCCAGATCTAAACAGACGGGCGTCCCTTTACATCCAGTTGCCTCATGGCTCCAGCCAAGTGCAGAAAAACAAACAAAACAGCTTTCCACTTAGCCGGACCTGATCGTGTCGGATTGAGAGTAATCTGATGTAAAAGGCCGCATTCCCTATAGCCCGTCATTTCAGTTTTTTCCTCTATCGCATGAGGAAGGAAAAAACTGGATGGACACAGATGTCACAGTAGTGGCATCCGATCCGTACCACTTCGATATATAGCAGATATAGCATGGAGGAAATGTCAATACAGTGGATGGAAGTGATGGAAGAACATCAGGAATTCAAAATGTTTCAAATGGTTTGCAAAACAGTAAATACATTAAGACTACAAAGAAATAACAGAACATAATAACAAAATGAAAAAGTAAAATATAAATTTCTTAATAGCAACAGAGGTCAGTGTAATGTTTCCAAAGCAAACCTGTTGGTTTATATAAAACAAGTGCTAGCAAACAGCTGACAACTTTAGCTGTCTGCCTCCAGAGCTTTAGTAAAATGTCTCCACTGATTACACATACCTCCTGCTCCCATGCCACAGTATAATGATCAGAGCCTGAGCAATGTATTAGCTCTCTTGAGGATTGACATGTGGGAATAGGATACATACTAATTTTGAGGCAAAGAGGAATTTTTAAACAGTCGACATGTGCATAGCCATTCTGATAAATGTCTTTGCAGTGCTTGGGGCACAGAGCCTAAAAAAGGGAGCGGCGTAGCATGTTGGCTTAAAGTGACATTAAAGGATATTTTTTTCTCCCCTCCCCCCAATGTTAATGTCAGCACTTACCTTAAATGATGTCTCTTAATCCGATCTTCTTCTTCTTTCCTGATGTTTTCATATGTCCCTCTCCGATCCAGCGTTGACTCCTCTCTGCTTGCAGGCACTTCCAATCCAGCGGTGTCTGCATGCGGGTGCACGCGTCCATAGACTTACCTTGTGTCTCTGCTCGTCTCCCGGCAAAGAATCCGAACTGCGCATGCGCCCGCCCCAAGATGCTTTGCGGCCGCACAAACAGTTACGGATTCTCGGGCTGGAGCGCGCAGCCAAAACAAGGTAAGTTTAAACCGCTGTTAAAGCGTTTTTTTTTTACCAAACTTTTTGCATATATCTACTGCTTTTAGGTAGATTAATTGATTTTGACATGTGGGAATAGGATACATACTAATTTTGAGGCAAAGAGGAATTTTTAAACAGTCTACATGTGCATAGCCATTCTGATAAATGTCTTTGCAGTGCTTGGGGCACAGAGCCTAAAAAAGGGAGCGGCGTAGCATGTTGGCTTAAAGTGACATTAAAGGATATTTTTTTCTCCCCTCCCCCCAATGTTAATGTCAGCACTTACCTTAAATGATGTCTCTTAATCCGATCTTCTTCTTCTTTCCTGATGTTTTCATATGTCCCTCTCCGATCCAGCGTTGACTCCTCTCTGCTTGCAGGCACTTCCAATCCAGCGGTGTCTGCATGCGGGTGCACGCGTCCATAGACTTACCTTGTGTCTCTGCTCGTCTCCCGGCAAAGAATCCGAACTGCGCATGCGCCCGCCCCAAGATGCTTTGCGGCCGCACAAACAGTTACGGATTCTCGGGCTGGAGCGCGCAGCCAAAACAAGGTAAGTTTAAACCGCTGTTAAAGCGTTTTTTTTTTACCAAACTTTTTGCATATATCTACTGCTTTTAGGTAGATTAATTGATTAGTTTGTCCACAAATTTACCCAGTCTGTGTTTAATCATAACTTCAACTTCAGGAAACATATTTGTAGAAATGAACCTAAGGTGTGTTCTGTAGCACTGACATCTTGTAAAATACCCTTCTGTAGTATAATTTTTGTTTTATGGATTTTAGCTTTGTATATGGATATGGCCATATTCTGCTTGGGTGCAGCAAAAAATAATATGGCTATTAAATTATTACTACACATGCGTTTAAGGGATGCTAAACTCATGCAGAAAATATGCTGCCAGCACAATCACATTTATGGTCCAAAAGTACAGTTAGCCTTGTTCTTAGTCCATTTAGTTCTTGGAAAAGGATTTTATGTAAGCTTGTATTTATGGAAGGGATCAAAGATATCTGTTTTTTTACAGCTGTTCAGACAGAGGTGAATGCACCTCAGCTGGAACATCTAATGTGTGGATAGCAAATGTCAGTAATTAAAATCCTATGACCTTATTTCTTTTTACTTATTTATTATTTTTTATAACTGTGTCATGTTTATTTTTTATTTTTAACACTAATAGTTTTTTTATGGAAAGTAAGAGAGTGGATTCATTCAAACTGCACTTGTTGGATGACAGTCTAAAAAGCTGTGAAAAGTGGACAGACTGTGGTGCCAAACTGATGAAATGAAACAAAAAACTAAAACACATTCAACTACATTAGAAAAAGTTACTTCTCAAGCTTCTTTCTTTTGCAAATAATGGATTATGAAACGTTTAGGGTAAATACACAACCAAAACTTTTTTTTTGTAGTTTTGAATAGAATAAGGACGTGTTAAGAGTTAAAGGGGGGCTTCTGATGTAAATCGGGTTTCTGATGTGAAGGGGGTGGGGGCTTTGAATGTGAAGAGGGCTCCTGAAACTAAACCCTACCCGGCCACATGACCTAACATTGGGAGGGTACCTATAAAGGCTCCCCTGCTCCTTGCAAGGCACCATGTTGGTGAGGACTAGTTTCTCATCCCTACATCCTTCCTGTCCCCCAAAAGGAATGTGGGGCTCTGTGGGGTTGGGGCACTTATCAGAATCTGACCATATGGTGAGGATCGGCTCACCATATATTTACAAACAGAAACCAGCAGAGATTTATCATTAAGTGGTAGTAGTGTAAATCGGGTTTCTGATGTGAAGGGGGTGGGGGCTTTGAATGTGAAGAGGGCTCCTGAAACTAAACCCTACCCGGCCACATGACCTAACATTGGGAGGGTACCTATAAAGGCTCCCCTGCTCCTTGCAAGGCACCATGTTGGTGAGGACTAGTTTCTCATCCCTACATCCTTCCTGTCCCCCAAAAGGAATGTGGGGCTCTGTGGGGTTGGGGCACTTATCAGAATCTGACCATATGGTGAGGATCGGCTCACCATATATTTACAAACAGAAACCAGCAGAGATTTATCATTAAGTGGTAGTAGTACTGCCTTTAAATGACAGTCCTCTTGGTCTGTTAACAATTAGCATCCATTTAGTTGCAGTAGTGTTACGATCAGTACAAACCTCCAGCCACTGTTTGAAAGAAAAAAGACACTTTTAAGGGACTATATTGTACTTCTCCTCAACTTCATCTGCAGATTTAAGGCATCCCCAAAGAATGTTATTTAAAGTGTATTTGTAATGTTACCCTTTGAGCCACATTAAAGGACCCTCTCCCAGGTGAACGGTACTTTTTTAACATTTTTCATTGCATGTAGTACATGTCCCCAATGGCAGTGCCTAGCTACCCATGCAAGGTCAAAAAAAAATAACAAGATTCAGCTCCCACAAACTTGGGGCTCAGCACTATGATTGTGTTTAGCGGATGTCTTCCTGGATTAAATAAACCTCCTGCAAACCGAACTTTGCTCCAGTTATCTGATGTAGATGAAAAAATCCATACAGGATCCAGCATTATGGCTGTGTTACCCTTCTTAATCCCACAAGAGTTCACCAGGTCATGAACTGAGAACAGTGGCAGACCTAGGGAACAAAGAGCCCCGGTGCAAGATTTTTTCCCAAGGGGGTGCCTGAACTGGAATTCACTGGCCCCCAATCCCCCCAGCGGTCTCTGCACTAAAGGAGCTTACACTCTAATGTCCCCCCTGCCCCATAGTCACACCCTATTATTAAACATGTATATAGCTCTGACATATACTGTAGTACTGTACAGAGAACACTGAGCCAGTCACATCAGTCTCTGTACAGAGGAGCTTACACTCTAATGCAGAATTCCATAATCTATAGAGGATTACAAATTCCAGCAATACATCATTAAGCAAAGCAGAATAATAGTATATGAATTTGGTACATACTTTCTGCCTCTCTGCTCTGGAATGCCGGCCTGATGTCTTGTGCAGAGGGTCTCAGGAGGGGTACAGAGGGTCTCAGGAGGGGGAGATGTGCGGGCAGCATAAGCACTGTAAGTAGGTGCCGTGTGGTTCCACAGAAGGCTGCTGCGCAGGACTTAACACAGCTGAATCAATGTGAAAAATTATAATTTCCAAGGTGCAGAGGACAGTTGTAAGGCAGAGTACAGAGGTCAGCGGTGTAAAGCAGATGTATAACACATAGTACAGAGGTTAGTGGTGTAATGCAGAGTACAGAAGTCAGCAGTGTAACGCAGAGTACAGAGGTCAGGGGTGTAAAGCACAGTACAATGGTCCACGGTATAATGCAGAGTACAGAGGTTAGCATGTAACACAGAGTACAGAGGGCAGCTGTGTAACGCAGAGTACAGAGATCAGTGGTGTAACGCACAGTACAGAGGTCAGCGGTATAACACAGTGTACAGAAGTCGATGGTGTAACGCAGAGTGCAGTGGTCAGTGGTATAACGAACAGTACCGAGGTCAGCTTTGTGATGCACAGTACAGAGGTCACCAGTATGACACACAGTACAGAGGTCAGTGGTGTAACGCACAGTACAGAGATCAGAGGTATAACGCAGAGTACAGAGGTCAGCGGTGTAACACAGAGTACAGAGGTCAGGGGTATAACACAGAGTGCAGAGGTCAGCATTGTAATGCAGAAGTCAGCGTTGTAATGCACAGTACAGAATCCATTGGTGTGATGCACAGAACAGAGGTCAGCAGTGTGACGCAGCGGTCAGCGGGTGTAATGCACAGTACAGAGGTCAGCATATGTGACCCAGAAAGAACAAGAACTTACATAGTTGAATTTGATTCAGGTGCTCTGCCCTCATGCCCACTTTCTCTCCAGGTGGTGGGTGGCGCAGCCATATTTCCAGCATCTCCTAGGATGAAGCCTCCAGCCGCCTCCTTGTGCTTTCTCTCTAGGACCCGCTCACCTGTAGTCTCCAGCTGGCCAATGGTGAAGCTGCAGTCTTCCTCCTATAGCCTATAGCAGCTGAAGTGGTTGGAGGAAGATGCAGGTGGCCGCCGAGCAGCCCACTGAAGTGCGCAGGTAGTGACAGCTGAACAGATTCTTCTCCTCCTCAGCCCCTGCAGCCACAGAGCGGCCGAGAGGGGAGAGCTCAGTAGAGTGATCGCCACCGCGGTGGCTGTTTTTTATAGGATAGGCCCCCCGGCTTAGTCCTACCCTGTCTACAATCCTCGGGACCGAGTCTCAGTGGCTGCACTGCCGGTAGTTCTGCCCTTGCCTGAGAAGCTAACAGGTTCAGCTGACCAGTGGGCCCCCTGTCGAGCAGAGCTTTGTTCCTCACAAATGTAACCACCAACAGCCAAAAGCAATCAGCAAGGCTGTACATACTGTATAAACATTTAACAGAAACTTGATCACTTTGTGCAAGGAGCCTCTTCCCATTTTTCAACATATCCAAGTCAAACAGACAGCAGAATAAAGGAGCCACAGTCAAGGTGGGAACAAGTACATAGAAAAACTAAAATAATGGTCTGAAAAAAAGTAGTTAATACTCTAACCCACAAACCAGCCCTCTCTTCTATCCATTACTCTAACAAGTAAGGGACATCTTCAGCTAGGTCTGCTGTTTTAAGCTGTCTAAAAGGCGTTATACATATTTAAAGGATACCAAGATCACTTCTGCGGTTTGCCATCCTATATTCCTCCAGTAATCAAGTAAACTATGTCCATAAAACTGGCAGTAGCAACAAAGAAAAGCAGCAAAGAATCCGACAAACAGAAAAAACTGAGCATCTTCTTACAAGCTTTTGATGTTTACGTTCCATTCAATACATCCAAAGCTTCCATGAGAACATAATCCTATGTTTAGTCGAACTTTGGCAAAACAAGTAAATCTAAGTGCTTTCCACCCAAAGAATAATGTTAGTTTAAATGTGCTTTCCACCCAAATACATAATAATAATGTTAGGTTAAATGTGCTTTCCACCCAAAGACGTAATGTTAGTTAAAATGTTTAAGCTCTGTAACCTTTAAGTATCCCACACATTACAATCTAATACATGTCTTGTATGAGGGGGAGTGTTAATAACATCTGCTGTAAGAAATGCAGCAGATAACTGTCACTGATTCCTTTAAAAATAACATTTGTATATCTCTCTACCTGTGTTAGAAGCCCACATAAATGTTTATAGATTTGTAAAGACTTTGTCTACCTTATTACAGGATAAGTGGGCTTATACTAAATAAGTAGGCTCAGTAAATAAACAGTGCAACGTGCAAGATACTAAGTTGAAAGTGTGGCATAGAATCAGAACTGACTATTCTAAAGTCAGGCAAGTATACTGTTAATTATGATTGGCTGCTATGGGTACTTTGCACCTGTAGTGCTTTGCTCCTTGTAATGTGTTCAGACTCCACAGCTACGTCAACAGTTAGTAGTAATAGCAAGAATTTTGTAAATGCATTTGGCCTATTTTATAGAATTCTATATGTTCCCTGATCTCCTCCAGCTTCGTGAACATTTAAAAAATGGCCTAACATATGGTTGCACACTTCCATATACCTTGGGATTCACTCTGTGTGGGCTGCAGACCCACCTGACCTTTTTTATACATTTCACCTAAATTTTTTCAGAGGAGGGCAGAGAAAATATAGGTGGTTATTCACTAAGCTGTCGAAGGCAGCCGAGTGAATAACCAAGCCGAAGTGAAGTGAGCAAAACACCATTCGGCTATTCACTTTGGCCCTGTATGGCTGATTTTAGCTGTACATTGGCTAGAATTCAGCTATAGATCGGCTGGCTTTGGTTCAGCCAAGCCGAAGTGATGGAGCCGAACCTCCGGCAGTTAACTCGCTGCCAATTGCCCTATTCTCTTAGGGGCCGAACAGCAGTGAGTGAACAGCCAAATGCCGCCGAGCGGCATTCGGCTCGGTTATTCTGCTTGCTTTGTCGAAGTAGCGAGCAGAATTAAAAAATTACAGTTAAATGAAAGGGGGAAAAAAGTGTGGGGTTCCTCTCTCAATCTATACCAAACCCTTTAAGTCTGGTAGGAAATTTAGGAGGGACCCCAAGTTAAAAATAAAAAAAAATGCGTAGGTTCCCCCTCAAAGTCATACCAAGCCCTTTAGGGCTGGTAGGAATTTTAAGGAGGAACCTTACCCTTACAAATGGGGAAAAAAATGTGGGGTCACCCCTAAAATGCCTAACCAGACCCTTAATCTGAGCACAGGCCTGGCAGGGCAGGCCAAATGCCCTTGGCACTGAGAGGGTGCTTTTCCAGGGTCCCCCCTGGAAAAGCACCTTGTCCCAGTGCCATTGGGGGAAAGGGCCTCTTCCCCACAAGCCCTGGAGCGTTGGTTGTGGGGGTGCGGGCAGGGGGGCTTATTCACATCAGGGTACCCCTTTTAGAATTTGACAGTGCAGTTTTAATGCTGTAGCAGTTTCTTTTTTTTGTTGTTGTTCAGACCAGTACAAAAAATGTTTCTGGTAACAGGATTGCTAATAAAATTGCTATATAGCTAGATCATGTATCATTTAAGCATTATCAACTACAGTGTAGTAGAGTATTTTTCTTCTTTATAGCACATAGATGTTCCTCTGTATGCACACATGTTACAGTAATTTATACAGAATGGGGGAAATGTATCAATACTGGAGCAGAAAAATCTAGAGCAGTTGCCTATGGCAACCAATCAGCGTCTCTCTTCAGTTTGTGCAGTTAAGGTTTGAAAATGAAAGGTGGATGCTGATTGGTTGTCATGCACAGCTGCTCCAGATTGTGTCTGCTCCAGTTTTGATAAATTCCCCTCAATTTGTTAAGTATTGCACTATTAACAATAGTAAACACATGGGGGGGATTTATCAAAACTGGAGCAGACGAAGTCTGGAGTAGTGCCTATGGCAACCAATCAGCTTCTCTCTTCAGTTTGTTCAGTTAAGTTTGAAAATGAAAGTTGGATGCTGATTGGTTGCCATGCACAGCTGCTCCAGATTTTGTCTGCTCCCATTTTAATAAATTCCCCTCATGATGTTTAGAGATGGGCAAATCTGCCTGGGTTGGATTCCGCAAGGCTTCGGCAAATCCTGTTTCAAATGCAGTGAAACCAAACTCAGTGGCAAATCCCATTGCAGTGGCAGGAATCCTGTTAGTAGATTGTGTCTATGCTTTTATGGGCAAGCTATTATATAAAAAGAATGGGAAGTTGATCACTGCCATGGGGGAAAAATTAAATGCAGCAGAGAGAGTGTCTTTTCAAGTGGCATTGAGAAAACAAATAGAAGTGAGGGTTTACCCACCTTAAATTTACTAGTTTTATAGGCATTCTTCTGTTACTAGCTCAACAATTTACAGCCCTAAATAGGTGTAATCTATAATTTGGCCATGCAGGCCATGGTAATAGGTTTCTTTGTAATGCCCCTCTTTCAGCAACATATACTGTTTTCCTTATGTTGTCTCCTGCCACTCTGTTCAGCTTTGGGAGTGCAGCATACTATGACAGCATAGGTGATCTCCTCAGCCCTATCTGTCTTTGCTTTTGGTGGGTAAACTTTAAACCATATTTACACTCAAAAACAAAAAAGTAAAGCCCAAATGAACCTTAAAGTGACACTAAACCCAGGAGTTAAATCTTAAAAATGCATTCAACTACCCTAACTATTAACAAAAATATATCTTATTTGTCCATCGATCAGCTGTAGATCCTCAAATCATCTCTGAATTTGTGACATTGTCCTTCCTTCTGGGGGGTGGCTGCTTTTATTTCCTATGGTCCCTGTGTGTGTTGTAAAGTAACCACCGCTCCCAGCTTGTTCCCGTGATAGACCATCATTTTAATACAAATGAGTAAACTAAATGTGAGATGCCGCCCTCCCTCCTTGTGAATGAGTAAGGGGTAGTTGTTACCCCTACTCATTCACCAAATACTGCACAAAATAGTAAAGAAGCACACCACACCATAAATGTGAGATGCTGCCCTCCCTCCTTGCGAATGAGTAAGGGGTAGTTGTTACCCCTACTCATTCACCAAATACTGCACAAAATAGTAAAGAAGCACACCACACCATAAATGTGAGATGCTGCCCTCCCTCCTTGCGAATGAGTAAGGGGTAGTTGTTACCCCTACTCATTCACCAAATACTGCACAAAATAGTAAAGAAGCACACCACACCATAAATGTGAGATGCTGCCCTCCCTCCTTGCGAATGAGTAAGGGGTAGTTGTTACCCCTACTCATTCACCAAATACTGCACAAAATAGTAAAGAAGCACACCACACCATAAATGTGAGATGCTGCCCTCCCTCCTTGCGAATGAGTAAGGGGTAGTTGTTACCCCTACTCATTCACCAAATACTGCACAAAATAGTAAAGAAGCACACCACACCATAAATGTGAGATGCTGCCCTCCCTCCTTGCGAATGAGTAAGGGGTAGTTGTTACCCCTACTTATTCAACAAATACAGCACAAAATAGTAAATAAGCACACCACAACATAAATGTGAGATGCCGCCCTCCCTCCTTGTGAATGAGTAAGGGGTAGTTGTTACCCCTACTCATTCACCAAATACAGCACAAAATAGTAAATAAGCACACCACACTGTAAAAAAAAACAGTTTTTGAAAAGTCTTTTATCAGAAAAAATATGTCCATAAATGTAATCCAAGGGTCCAGCTATGTAAATCCATGTTAATCATGATGGGCAACAGCAGCCAACTCGCCAAAGAAAAAATATCCCACATCAACTAACACAACCGATCCTGACGAACTCTCACCGCAAAATGACAGCTCTGACCCGAATGTCAACAAAGGGTCAGAGCGAGTCGTGACATCACAGGACTTGTTCCACCCCCTTGTTGACTTTCGGGAGTAGATCTGTCATAATAACAACTCTGCTCCCGAATGTCAACAATGGGGCAGAGCGAATCGTGACATCACAGGACTTGTTCCACCCCTTTGTTGACTTTCGGGAGTAGATCTGTCATAGTTACATAGTATATAGTTACGTAGTATTTGAGGTTGAATAAAGACATTAGTCCATCAAGTCCAACCTATTAGGATCTCATTCTAGGAGTAACTGTACCCCTGTATATTACGGTCCCTTAAGAAATCGTCCAAAAGTTTCTTGAACAATTCCACATTATTTGCTGAAATCACCGCCTGTGGCAGTGAGTTCCAGACCCTAACTGATCTTACTGTGAAGAACCCCCTTCGCCCCTTGTGCTGGAATTTTTTTTCCATCAATTTTAGGTGGTGGCCTCTAGTTTTTGTAATGGAGTTAATTTTAAACAGTTTATCGCTAATGTTGCTACCACCATTGAACATCTTGTACATGGAAATCATATCCCCCCTTAATCTCCTCACCTCCAATGTGAACATGTTTAAATTTAGTAGCCTTGTCTCGTAGCTCTGGTCCTCCATACCCCTAATTAGTTTGGTTGCCCTCCGCTGGACTTTTTCCAACTCAAGGACATCTTTTCTTAGTACTGGTGACCAGAACTGGACCGCGTACTCCAGATGAGGTCGAACCAATGATCTATAATAACAACTCTGCTCCCGAATGTCAACAATGGGGCAGAGCGAATCGTGAGGTCACAGGACTTGTTCCACCCCTTTGTTGACATTCGATAGGAGAGGTGTTATTATGATAGTTCCCGAAATGAATTGACTTTCGGACCCACATCCCGAAAATGAAATAACGAAAAATCTGAGACAAACTGAACCAAATTTTTTGCTGGCACACATGTCTAATTTTTATATACTCTGTGGGGATAAACCCTACTGTAATTAATTAACTGACATTCATATTTTTAATTTGTTTTTGATTTACTTATTGTAATAAAATTGGTTAATGAGCAATGCTTTCAGTAATGTTCTGTATCCTTATGTATACATAAAACGTATGTAAGGACCATACATTTTACTACTAAGTGTACCATTTTATACAGTATCAGATTACTATCAGAAATCTAACGAGTTCAGTATTGTATATATCCCATTTAACCATATTTTCACTGGCAGAAAGAATAACGTGTAATTAAATTAGTGGAAGTGAAAGAAAACAGAATCATGGAAAATTCACTGTTTGCCAAATCCGATTGTTGATGCATTCCTAAGGTGACAGAGACGAAGAGATTTTCTTATCTATTTTGTGGAGTATTTATATCATAATAATCTGTGTGGTGAAGCCAACTTATTTTGTGTGCTTCTCTGGCAGGAACTCCTCTCCATATATGTAATTTGGAAAGGCATTGTGATACCATAAACATTGCAGAGGGGTTGGAAACTCAATGCTTTCTGTATTTGGTACAAACCACCTTCACTGACTGTTGTTAAGGTATCTACCCAGAGCTGTTCTATGAGCTCAGGCCAGGTCACCTTTAAGTAGACAATACCTAGGATTATGTAACTTTAAAGGTCCTCTTCTAGATGCACGATGGCACCATTGCACTGAGCCTAAGGCAAAAATAGTGACACTAAATGTAGGAGTTAAATCTTAGAAATGCATTCAAGTACCCTAAGTATTAACAAAACTGAAATTTATTTGTGTATCACTCGGCTGTAGATCCTCAAATAATCTTTGAATTCCTGCTGACACTGTCCTTCCTTCTGGAGGGTGACTACTTTTATTCACCATGGTCCCTGTGTGTGTTGTAAAGTAGCCATCTCTCCAAGCTCACTCCCACGATGGACTGCAATCTCACGTTTAGTTACCTAATTTGTATTGTGATTGTAATCCATCACGGGAGTGAGCTTGGAGCAGTGGCTACTTTACAACACACACAGGGACCATGGGGAACAAAGGTAGCCACTCTCCATAGGACAGACAGTGTCAGCATCAATTCAGAGATGATTTGAGGATCTACAGCTGAGTGATACAGGTACATTTTTGTGAATGGTTAGTTTCACTTTAATTCAGCAGATAAAATTAATTGCTACAACAAAGAATCAGGATGCTTCACACAAATTCCTTATGTGCTACTCATAGGCACTAGAGGGTGATTTGATATGCATGGCAATGATGGCATAACCCAAGTGCCCTCAGTCAGCAGTATCATGTGGCTATCATGCAACTATAAATTCTTGACTCAACCAGATCAGGAGAATGTCATCTCATAACTATAAGTACCTTACCTCACAGCCGGCTAACAGAAGGTTTGTAGTCTCCTTAGGCCAGTGTCCAGAAAAAATTGTTTTTTGCTTCTTATGTACATTTTTAGGCAGTTTGAAAGGATTTAGAATGCAATCTTTTAATTTTGAGCTGCATCTTTCACTTGCAGTGTTCACTTGCATTTATTGCTGCATCTGTTTTGGTTTACTTTACTCCACATTTTGGTAAATTCAGCATGTCCTATTCAACTGTGTTTGATCTAGATTTTTCTTGCCATATAAGTCAAAGTGAATGTATTCAAGAGCAAGTCAAAGCAAGTTAAAAGCAAATCAACATCATCCTAATCCTATCTCACATGAAAGCAATTATTTCATGAAGCAGTCATGCATCCTATTAAGAGAATCCAGCTTTTGTTAAGTATATTATGTGTTATATATATTTTTTTTATATATGTGTGTGTTTGAAAAAAATCTTCACACTCACAAAATGTTAGCATGTGATACCAACACGTGACTTGATAAGCAAAAAATAAATATTAAATTAAGACGTTTTTAATACATTTTTGTTTACACAATTCTATATACAACCTAAAATAGTTTAATTATCTATTTGTTAGTCACTGTGCATACATTTCTGAATCGTTGGCAATCTCTCTATATATGTTACATTTCTTAGGGATTTGTAGCCAGAGCCATCTGCTTGGTACATCTGCATCTTTCTCATATACTATACTTGCTTTGGCCTTCAGATCTGTCTACAAAAGAGTTCAGAAAACAAGAAATGTTGTCTATCAAGATGTGGTGAACCAAGGATGCAGCCTTGGGATGCAATGCTTCAATCAGTAAAAATGGTCAATCTGTTCAAGGTTGTCAGGCCCTGATATATTTATAGCGATAGACTTCTGTAATCACTAACTGGTTTGTTGTGGATATACTTGGATAAAACTGGCTTTAATCCAGGCACTTTTGTACAGTTGCATGAGGGCATTTTGAAAGTTTACATGAAACCACAAGCTGCGGGGTCCCAACAAAGTAGGTGTTTGGTAACAAACTGCCCCATTCAATAAGGCAGTGCATAGAGCAAGTATAAGTGTAATAAGTGTATAAGTGTATATAAGTGTAATAATTAATTTTCATTGATCTGGTTTTAGTAAACTAAATGTGGTCATGCAAAATGTGCTGATCCTTAGAGCATATTGCAATTGAAGAGTTTTTATTCTTCTGATTTGCAAAATGACAATTTACAAATTCTGTGTTTGCACAATTTACAAGTTCTGTGATTGCACAATTTGTAACTCTGTAATGAATCTTGCAGTTTAAGAATTATGATTGACCATCATTTCATGTCCTGTTCTATTTCCCACAGACAAATATCATGCAAGAAGCCTAAAACGTAGCAATTCACAATTAAACTTACCAATTTGTCAGATGTATTCTCTTTAGCAATTTTTACTTTGCTTTTGGTTGTGTCACTTCAAACATATTCAATGAAGGGAATTTATCAAAACTGGAGCAGACAGAATCTGGAGCAGTTGGTCATAATCAACTTTTGCTTTCATTTTCAAATCTTAACTGAACAAAGTGAAGATAGAAGCTGATTGGTTTTACCGGGCAACTGCTTCAGATTATGTCTTCTCCAGTTTTTTTTTGGTATAATCTTTATTTATTGTTATTTTTATATAATCGTATACACAAACATTAAAACTACCGAACAGGACAGCGTAGTTGCATCAAATAAAGTCCCCCGCTGGGGGAATCACGGGATACAGGTTAAACAGCTATCAACACATGGAAAGCAACATCAAACCAATTGAAAGAAACACTACCCCGTTGGGGGTCTAGATAACAAGACAAAACACAGTAAAATGAAAAGTGGACATGCGGCCAACGCACTTCCGCCAGGCTCGGGATGGAGTACGGAAATATATAAAAATAAATAGATGGAAAATGCTACAGGGAGGCTCATGGACGTCCCTCAAATGCACCAATGTGAAAGTATGAAACAACATGTCAAATTAAAGACATTTACGAGACCTTTTTCATTTGACAGTGTCTGTGGAAAGCATGGTGGTATAAAGCAGCCAAATGGCCCATCTAGCATAAAATGTATCATAGGTATCATGACATGTGTCAACCCATTCCTTGGACTCCCGAATATTAGTTACCTGTGAAATCCAATCTGATTTAGAAGTGACCCTGGTCTGCTTTCAAAACATAGGGATTAGTCTCCTATCTGCGTTAAGAAGGTACAGCAGAACACTGGTCTTATAATATTTCACAGAGGTTGAGGGAAAATGGAGTAAAAAATAAGTGGTACCATTTGGTAGGTCAACATCTGTGATGAGCTTAATCTGAGACCGTATGCCTTGCTATAAATATTTTAGAAGAAGACACTCCCACTAGAGATGTAAGGGAGTCCCAATCTGTCTGCACCCCCTCCAACAAAGAGGGGACATATTCGGATAAATATATGTATAACTACTGTATGTTTAACATTTTCAAAAAGGTATAATATATCCATCATTTCAGCAAACCTTTCTCCTGTCGGGGCTCACAAACAAATTTATTGTAATGTAGTTTTATTTTTTTCCCTAAAGAGGGCGGGTACAATAGCTAGTTTGCTATTGGCTATTGCAAAATTGAAATAGCCAATAGGAATCTTGCAATGCATTCATATGGCCAAAATTTTTGTTTTTTCTATTCTGTTTTTTTCTACTCTGACAAGGCTTCGGGAGAGCTTTTTTTCTTTATTTTTTTTGACGGCAGCAGAACCGCCGTCCAATAGAAAACAGTTGGGCAGAGCTAGCTGTCACTGCTAGCTCCGCTCAATCGTTTTCTATTTTTTTCTACTTTTTAAACTAATTTTCTGTTCGGCTCGGTACCACAGAGGGCCCGAGCAGAACAGCCGAGCTGTTCTATAAGAATAGACCGAACAGCAGCGAGTAGCCTGCCGGAGGTTCGGCTTAGCCGATCCAGATGTTGGATTGGCTGAGTCGAACTTCTTCTGCACTTCAGGGCGGCCGAACATGCAAAGCATGTTCGGCCAACCCGAAGCCACCCGATGTACGGCTGATTTCAGCCGATATACGGCTGAAATCAGCTGTACCAGCCTGAAGTCAATAGCGTTCGGCTCACTTCGCTTTAGGTTGGTCATTCACTCGGCTGTCTACGGGAGCTTAGTGAATAGACCCCTATGTATTATATTGTACCTGATGGAATGGGACCTTCTATATACAATTTCTGGGGTTTCTCATAAGGATTTTGAAAGTGTAGGGTCGGATGTTAGTAGAGGCCAGTGTTTATTACTGATTGGATTTTCTGATGCTCGGTTGAATATGTTGTTATCAGTCAGTTTGGTTTTGGATGTTCCATACAGTAAATTTGACCTTGATGTCTCCTCGACCTTTTGATAAGCTCTTTTTAACGTTTTGTGACTATAGCCTCTAGCTAACATCCTGTCCCGTAAACTCTTGGCATGTCTTTCAAATTCACTATCTTCTGTACAATTTCATCTTAAATGTAAGCATTGGCTAAGTGGAATGCTCCTAATGAGCAATCTTCGGTGAGAGCTCTCCTTATGTAACAAAATGTTCCCATCGGTTGATATGCGATATAGGGTGGTTGCCAGATTACCATAACCATGAATATACACTGTAGTGTCCACAAGCGTAATACTTGTCTCATCACAGTGCATCCTCAATTTTAAATTAAACTCATTGTCACTCAATAGGTTGATCAATCCTGTAAATTCCTGCCAGTTTCCAGTCCACATGATCACAATATCATCTATATACCTGAGCCACAGTAAAATGTGCGTCAGGTATATAGATAATTGGTCATCTGAAAAGACTGACCTTTCCTATCCCCACAGGTACAGGTTCTCGTGCGATGAGGGACAACAAGTCCCCATCACAAGACCCTGCACCCGAAGATAATGGATCCCATCAAAAATAAAAGCATTATGTGTCAAAATAAATTGTAGCAGTTCCAAGATGAATCTAGACATCTGCCTTTGTTCAAGCCCTCAAAGTAAATAATGAGAAAGTGAGGGTTTCTATGTATTTTATCATGTTTTTAACACGTTTTTTGATTTTTTTCATTATATATAAATAAAGTGACAATGTTTTAGGAAATATGTATTTAGGCTGAGGTGCCTTAAAAGTCTGTATTCGTCTATTTACTTTAATTGTGCACCTATTTTTGGATGTGGTACCATATAAGGAATATACTGCTAAATCATATTTTATAAAAGACCAGGATTTTGATGGTTTTTTTTAACCTTTTCGTGCCCAGTGGTAATCAAATCCTTCATAACCAGACCATATTTTTAAGATTTTGTATGCATCAGTTTACTGAACAATAACTTTTCAATAGGGATGCACCGATACCAAGTACCGTACTTGGTAAAAGTATAAGTACAGATACTTTTCCAGCTCCAAGACTAGACTAGAGAAAAATTTAAAAGTTAGGAGGCAGTTGTCATTTGTAAGGAGCACACAGAGCTCCTTAAATTTGTACATATCTGTTTTAATGTATGATTTTGTTTTTATAAATATAAATAAAGGGATGCACCAATACCATTTTTCCAAGTACAAGTACTGATACATTTTTGTTTATTGTCATGTGACAGTTTTTCTAAAACAAAAAAATACAGACTAATGATTTCAGGACAGTGGTGGAGCACCAGAGCCAGGTCCCAGCTGGAAATGCTGCAACCCTGGTCGTTCTCATAAAAATGCCAAGTATCGGCACTGGTATCTGAAAAGTATCGGTGCATCCCTACTTTTCAACCACTTTGTATACTAAAATTACACCCTTGTTTTTAGCACATATTGAGCATTTATTTAGTAGATTGTTTTTCAAAACACCCTGAATACATTTTTTAAAATAAGCAGTGAAATTGAGAAAGAGGCCTCATTCACACTGGCATTGATAAATATGCATTTATATACATTTCTAGAACATTTGTAAATACATATAAATGCAAATAATAACATTTCATGGTATCATTTGAACTGTGTGTTTACCTGTGTTTCGGTGCATTTAGTTTAGCTGTGTTTATAGAAAATAGAATTCTGTGCATCCAGTGTTTGATTAGAAACTCTAAATTCAGCTAAATGCGTATACATTTATGTAACCTTACATAAATGTGGCTAAAGACATGTAGACACAGGTACACCTACGCTGACTGGCGGAACGGACGGGGGAGGGGGCGGGTACAGCTGGCTCTGCCTCTATATAGGCAGAGCCAGCTGTCACTCACGCAGCTCGGCGGATCCAGACATAATTGTCGGGATCCGCTTCAGCTGCGGCGTCTCATTATACCGCGAGCATTAGCTCGCGGTATACTGTGGCGTCTCACTGAGCTTAGGGTGACGGGAGGACGCTAGTTTGTGTCCTCCCGTTACCCTAAGGAGAACTATGGGGAAAAGCCTTAACCCCATAGTTCTCCTTTAATACTATACTATACATCAGCTCTGTATGGTTGATAAGCAAGTGAATATATTTAACATTTCTACATATTAGGAATGTAGCCACCTCATAGATATTGCTATACTGCCTATTGTATACATTTACTGCAGAACAGCAAAACTCACATTTTCACCAGTTATGTGGCAGCAATTGTTTCACTATTTCACACAGACTCTGTCACTGTCACTAGAGATAACTCTGTTCCCAACATATTGCCAGAAATATAGCTCAAAGAAACTCAGGCTATCTCAAAATGGCATCCACAATTTACCTCTATAGGATAGCTACAGAAATGAGGAACACATGTGCCAGCCTAGAGTGTGGATATGACATCAGGGGAGGCATATTTTCCAACACAGTCTGGGAGGAAGATCAGTGAGAGAATTTCTGGAACCTTCTGCTGAATATTTAGTTAGATACTTTTTTGTTCAGCGTCTAGAGGACAACACAAAGAAGAATCAATCACTCTCACTGGACACATCGATCATGCAGCAGCAGTTGTCCACCGATCATTAATTTGAATGGGTGACAGCTGCTGATTGTAAACTGCAGATTAGGCATTCCTGCTGCAGGATAATGCAAGTTCCCGATGCAGGGATCCCTAATTGCGCTTAAACATATACTGTAGGTGTGAATGGTGCCTGAGAAGGAAGGCTGTGAAATGCAATCAAGAGTTATGTAGCACTGCAAGCTGGAAGCAGAACCTGTAATAAGCAAACATAGCTGCTCTTATTTACATAGCTAATGCCATACTTTGTTTAGAAACATGTTTTTAAAAATGAACACATTGATAACATTATGTACATCAAGCTGATCTCTTATGTGTGTTTCTGCTGTTATTTATCAACAATGCAATGTTCGTATACATTTCTGTCAGCTCTGTTTTTCATTAAAGGCAGCATATGGCTAGACAAAACATTTAAATGCAGGGGGTCTCTTTCCACTGTTTCCATGATCTCCCTCACAGGGAGTCCGGTATCTTTTTTTCAAAACTTGATATTAAAAGAGAAGTATTGGGAAAATAAAATATACAGTACTTGCAGACAGCATGGGACACTGTAGCTACCACATACCGCTTCTATAGACCGAGGCTGAGTGATCATGTAAGCGCTGATGGTCTCACGGTCTTGTCCCTGCAGAGAGAAGTGATTGTCAGTCACTACTCCCCTCAGGGATTCTCCCCTCCCCTCTCTGTTCCTTCAGTGCTCATTGGAGGGACAGATATGGGAGAGGACCAGTACAGCTGGCTCTGGTTCTAGAGAGGCAGAGCCAGCTATCAATCATGCAGTGGTTTGACTTTATTTCTATTTTAAAGTTTACCAAAAGCAAACATTTTTTCTATATAGTGGGGAGGGTTAGAATCATTGTCAGGTTTGTATTGGGACACTTGTTCTAGTAACAACTGTCTAAGAGGGGATTTATCCAGACAAGGCTGTGGCTGTGTATTGGAGGTAAGTATGCAAACTGCGGGGATAAGG
Organism: Nanorana parkeri; assembly: GCF_000935625.1. NCBI lineage: Eukaryota > Metazoa > Chordata > Amphibia > Anura > Dicroglossidae > Nanorana > Nanorana parkeri. The sequence continues at coordinate 713,960 of NW_017306527.1, read as the reverse complement.
TTGGGGGGTGTGGTGGAAGAGATGTGCAGTTTATTTTAGGAGGCTTAAAGGGTTGGTTAACGTAAATTAAAAAAAAAACTTTAACTTGTCCTTAAATAAAAAAAGAAATACAAATATTAATTGTGCATGATTGATTGCAGTGATTGCAGCTTCATCTTATAAAAAAAAAAGCAGTATGCAGTATGCAATCCCCCTGTTGTAGTGCCCAGTAGATTTGTCTAATGTCTACAATTCATTATCAGGGTCTTCCCCAATAAGCATCTCTAAATTAAAGGTTCGAGATCTTTGGATAACATTTATTAAATTTTTCCAGTAATTAATAGGTTAAATGGAGTCAGGGGCTGACTGGCAACTTGTAGCCCAGGGGGCAAGTACAACCCAGAGGCCCATGGTGCAGCAACTTGGCCCCCCTCGCGCTCTGCCTCTTCCCCCGCCTTCTCCCCGCCCCTGTCTGCCACTTTTGCCATCCATGTAACAGTAGTGTGAATGGTCGGGAGATCTGAGGACTCCTAGTAAGTCCATGAAAGGGACGACTGGCTAGGGGATGGTGCTCTCCTCCCACGGGGCTCCCTACATGGTTCTGGCCTTACTCCGCTCCATGTCCACTACTTAGGCACTCCCGCCCACTGTAGACCGCCGCTGGCTGTCCATGCTTCTGGGCTGTGAGCTGTGGGAGGTTAGTGGGAGGGGCCGGACTGTATAATATATTATTGCTGGGATTTGTAGTGCTCTATACATGCAATGCAGAATACCACCAGCTATAGAGGAGTACAACAAATCCCAGCAACAGTACATTATAAACACAGTGTATAATGTATTGCTGGGATTTGTAGTCCTATGTATAATATACAGCCCCATTTACCATCAGTTATAGAGGAATACAAATCCCAGCATGTATGTATGGCCACGGGTGCCTACCGCCAGCAGATTCCACCATCCAATATAAAATTCCAAAAAGCATTCAATTGCTCAATATGCTTTTATTACACTGTAAAACAGTACATTAGCAAGTACAAAGATGAAGACAGCTTCGAGCATCGATTCCCTTAATTGTGTTCCCCTATAATATACTCCTGTATATAATATGTATATTATACAGTATATGCACATTGCATCAATTTCAAATCTGAATGCCAGTCAGTCATATACTCTGTTGTTTTATCTTTTGTTCATTCATCAAGCAAAGGGTATAGGTAAGACATACAGACTTTGGTAAAACGATTAACAAGGCAATAAAGTTCAAAGCTGGAAGACTGTAATGTTCATTTATTCTGAAAAAAACTTTTTTAAAGGAATTGTTTTCATATTTCTGTTCAAAAGGGTAATAGAATCAAGAAAATGGTTACATGCCGTATTTAAACAACACAAAGTTTTGTTGTAGAGTCTTGCATAGATTAAGTTAACAGCATTGCAGACGGATGTGAAGTAGTTCTTAAAAATACAATTGCTTTTGCCAACAGATATATAATTAAGACCGCAAATGCACAGAAAGTTCTGCAGGAATTATGATGTCACTTTGAAACCATACCATTTTCAGGAATTTTTCTTTACTTGGTATATGTTTCTATTTGAAAGAAAAAAAATCTAAGGCTTTGGTGGTTTTTCATGAAAGGAGCTGGGCCACAAAATTCATCAGTACCCCATAATTACTTTATTTGCTGTGTGGTACTTGTCAGCATATAAGAAAAGCAAATGATACTTTTATGTACATATGAAAAGAAATGAAAGACTTGTGGAACCTTGATCTGATCCTATAGGAAAATAAGTATTGCAGATTTGCTGAAGCTATTCTGGTTTCTTAACAGATAGTATTCAGTACAGTAGGGAACACAGTGTCAGCTGTCTTCAATAGGCTGAGTTTTTGAGGCTGCATTATCTCGGGAAAAAGTTATGCTAAATCAAGCTAAAGCAATTGGCTTTATTTATTACACAGAAGACAAATGTTTCAATCAAAAGTGATTAATAGGTTAATGGTATATATATATATAAATGTGTCACACACACAGTCAAGTCAGCTATTTTACCAGCCTATATAAAAAGAGGCAGGAACCATTAACTGTAACATGGGCAAAGAGCAACAGGACCAATAGGTTGCTGCAATTTGTGACTATGGAGGTATTTCTATGGACATATGCTGAAATGAAATATCAGTCCTGCTGCCTACTGAAGCTACAATAGGGGGAATTTATTAACGCAATTGCAACTGTTTTATTCTCTCGGATCATCTGTTTTTAAGCACAAATGTGTTTTGCAGCTCTGGTTTAGATGTGAGGCTGTTTTGCCCTGAGCGTGCGCAACTTTGCTGATTGCAAGTGTTTTGCAACAGTTCGCAACTGATTACATTTGCGCTTGTCCTGCAGCTGTCTAAAACCGGCACATTACTTAACAAAACAATCGCAACTTAAGAAGTCCCCATAATCACTTCTTCAAGAAGCGACAGTTAAGCTTTTTGCCTGGAGTTGCGAGCCTTCTTTCGTGGAGTCTATTTAATCTCATTTATGAACAAACATTATACTAGCAACATAAATCTGGCGCAAAGTGCGTCAAATATATCACATGCGACCATATGTGAGTTCAGTTAAAAGATACTTTCCTTTGCCTTGCTGCACTCCTTACCGAAAGTCCCTTGCAATAGGGTGGGTGCTGTGACTGCGAATGGCGCCACAAATATGAGCAAAATGTAGAAATGTCACCAGCACACCAGAATCCTTTTAAGATAGCAGAATGTTCATTTATTTGAAGTTCCTTGTCATATAAACAAGTGCTTTCGGGGCCACGCAGGGTTCCTTCATCAGGCTTAGCATTGACAAGCCTGATGAAGGGACCCTGCGCAGCCCCGAGACCGCTTGTTTATATGACATGGAACTTCCGATAAATGAACATTCTGCTATCTTAAAAGGATTCTGGTGTGCTGGTGATATTTCTACATATGCAAGTTCAAACACTCACAATTACGTTAATAAATCCCCCCAATGTCTTTAATAACTGACATAATTAAGTTGCACAGGTTTATTACATTCAGACGCTGCATTACCTGGATATAATGAACCACGGAAGCTGTATAGTTCACATGTGAGTAGCTATAGTACTACGTTGACAACCTCTTGCTTTTGTAGGCTAGATCTTATGAGAATCATTTTTGGTGTCACACTTGGTGATTTAGGATTTACGTTTTTTTTTTTAAGTAAATACATGTTTTATTAACAGGGTTATTCACAAAAGGGTGGAGAGTTTGGAGAAGGCGGGAGAAGTGAACAATCTAGGCCAAAATAGTTGATTTGGAAAAATTATCTAATTCAGCTCACTTTCCAGTTCAGCTATGTTATCCTAGATTGTTGACTTCTCCTGCCTTCTCCAAACTCTTCACCCTTTAGTGAATGACCTTGTAAATTTTCCAAAATATGAAAAACAGGCAACACATAAAATAAAATAAACAAAGATAAAAGCGAGCAAAAATACACCGTACGGTGTGGACAAGAAAAATAGGTTCAAGTATCAAGGACATCAAGGCAATAAAAATACGTCCATCAATCTACATGACACAATAGGCACTCAGTGTAGAGGTAGAGGGGAGAGAGCAGGAGCCTGAAGAAAATGATCATCATAATGTAAACCGTAATAAACAATCATAATAAAAGCAATAATAATAAGAGGGCACAATCAAGAGAAAAGGAGGGGAAAAGAAAGAGAAGTAGGAAGAGGCGAAAAAGACGTAGTCAGTGGTAGGTCCAACAGTTTTAGAAAATAAGAAAAAGACGCTAGAGCAAAAAGAGGTCAGTATGTTAAGCCAATGATGCTCGGAAAGTGTCCGAAGAACTATATAATAACCAGCTGTTTCACATTGCAGAGAAGAGTGACCAGTCAACTTGGCATCCACAATCAGATTATCCAGGTGCTTTAGTTCATTCATACAGGCAGCCCATGCCGTGAGGCTAAGAATTCCAGTGCCAGGATATCACCGTTCGGATAGCTGTCAGGCAATGACAGAGGGCATCCTTTTCAAAGCTTTTAAAAGATCCAGGAAGCATGGATAAAAGGGCAATGTCAGGAGACGCATCCAGGTCAGTTGCCTGTATAGTATTATAAATTTGGAAAATTTGTTGCCAAAATGGTTGTAATTGAGGGCAATTTCACCATATATGTAAATCTCCAACAAAGGTCAGAAGCCATAGGAAACATAGATTTTAAAGTGGAGGAACATAAATACCAACGAGACAAGAATTTCAGTTCCTTTTTCTGGAGGTGTTTAGAAATAGAGGAAGCATGGGTCACTGGGAAAGACTTGGCCCAAGCTACTTGTGAAAATGACCGGCGCATATCCCTTTCCCACGCTAAAATAAAAGGTGGTTTGCTGCCATAGGCTATCGATCTCAGAAGCCCACACAGCTCAAAAATAGTGGTTCAGGAGAACAGCACAATTGTTCGAAAGCTGTCAAAGTGCGATTCAGTGCTCTACATCGAGACAGAGACTTTAGCGAGTCAGACTAATGCTGCGAAGTGAACCATACACCAATCGATTGGCCTAATGCAGGGTGAAAAAAGGGCTTTAATGTATTAGAGTCAGGGAGCAGAGCATGTCTTACTTGGGAGAGGGGGGCATCACTAAGGTCACTGAAGGAGGAGAATGACAATTGAGGTTTTTTCTTTTTGTGTGTGTGTTTATAGCAGTGGCCTGATCAGTTTAGCTGTGGGGAAAATGAGGTTACATGGGACTCAATGCTTCCGTGTGGTGTACTTCCAGGTTTTAGAATATCATAAATGTGGTAATTATAGGGTCATTTTAGACAATAGTTGAATCTGCCACAAGTGTATATAAATTTGTTTGACCATGTTTCCGGATGTCAATCTCTAGCTCTTAGTTCCAGATGGACCCTGTTTGGTGCTTTGGGTTTTCCCACCACTAAATAGATCAGCTTCCAAGCTTTAGTTCTTGGGAATCTGGTTTGTCCCTTATATATTAAGGCATATGCCACTGGCTAAGACATCCCAAAGGAACAAGATTTCTTTCTTCAATAGACTACAATGTGTTGAACTAAGAAAATAAGAATAGTGTATGGTCAGCTTAACTCCTAGAGCTAAATCCCTCCTGTCAAGTATGACCCACCCAAGGCGACTCGCTAACTGGAGTGGGGTCTTCATATGCCGGTGGTTGAGAGCGCTTCATTTCAGGCTGATAAAACACTGTTGTGAAACAATTGTCACATCATGTAATAGCGCTGTCTGTCACTGGATGGCGACTCACCCAACGATAGCTTGCTGAACACGCACAGATACAAATCTTACATGCCATCTGGTGCCCCCTAAGGTTTTTGCAGGAGTCAAGTGATTCCCACACACTTCTGAGATTTCTTAAGATATCATGCAAGATAGAATCCTTGTGTTAGCACTTTTCCACTGCTCACACACACACACACAACTCATGGTAGTCTTCCACCACGTGCAGTTTGTCTACTGACAGGTCTGCTCGAAAACCAGATGATCAGGGATCCTATAAATTAATTGTGTAATAGGTGCTCACGGATCCAGCAAACCCATTGCTGCTCTATCTCACTCTATAAAGTGATGGGTGGTCATAGAACTGGAAAACCCATTACTGCTCCGCCTCACCTTACAATGATGATTCATTGAGGATCCAATAAACCTATCACTATTGATATTCTCTACGGCGGCTGGAAGGTTGGTGCATTCATCAGGCTAAAACCAGTTATCCGATGTGGAGGAGTGTTTCTGTTACTGGGGTGGCGCAACCCACAGTCTTTCTCATTCTAGACATAAATTGTAGCAAGACTCTCATACTCACCATTTGATAGTTTGCTATATAATATGTAAAATATAGTACAGTATATAGAAATTCTGGACATTATGTGCAAGAAAGGCTTTCAGAAATGTAATTAATATACCAATATTCTGCACTCCACCTGTGTGATCTCTCACATAACAATTATATGTCAGAAGCTGCTACATAAAATAACTTTTTACAAATAACATCTACGTTTCTATTTTTAAAAGTTACATAGTATTTATTTAATAAATGTAGTGCTTTAATTATTAGTACTGAAGAACAACAAAGTGAACTTGAGTGTAATAAACTATAAACACTCTTTCAAGGCTCTCTTTGTGCTTTCCAATGTGATCAATAGTTAGGGTTGGGGTCACCTAACCCTAAGGTAGCACCCTTGAAAGAGTCCATAGTTGAAATGCGTTGGCGGCGTGGCTTGGTGAAGCATGTCTGTGCTGAGATCTAGCCAGACCGCCTTGTCTGAATGCTCCCGATGCCTAGCCCGATACCAGAACTTTCGGTATCAGGAAGCCAGGTAGCGAGTCATTACACACTGCCCGGCTTCCTGATTGGCCGGGAAGCCGGCTCCATGCTCCCTCGTGACCAGAGAGCATGGAGCTGGCTTCCCGGCCAATCAGGAAGCCGGGGGCTTGTAATGACTCGCCCCCCGGCTTCTTGATTGGCCAGAAAGCCGGCTTCATGCTTCCTCGTCACCTGGTGATGAGGGAGCATGGAGACGGCTTCCCTGCTAATTGGGAAAGTGGGTGGCGAGTCATTACACGTCCTACTTTTTTCAGCGAGCACCACTGCAAGGCAGTGCTGCGAACTGAACTCAATGGACTCAAGGCAAATTGCCTTGTCTATGCCATGGGACTGCGTAGGCAAGACTGTCCAGTGAAGCCCAGAGCATATGGTGTGAATGGGTCCTAAGTGATACTCTATATTGGCTAACTGAAATGATAAAGATGCTGAATTGCATAAAGCCAGAAAAGGGAACTTAAAGCGCCCTCAAAGTTTGCATCTTTAAGAACATCAGGTAGCCAATAAAGAAGATGACTTCAACTCCAAACCTTCTGCATTAGTCAATAGCGAACAGGTTAAAAGACTGTACTGCTTCCTAAAGTGGAACTATACTCACCTCCCCTCCAGCGAAGCCATGTTCATGAGCTCCCCCGCCGATGTCGCTGACATCTTGATTTGTCCTGGCATATGCCGACAGTGTGCACTGGGCTGCGCGTGCGCACCTCGGTGTACATTGTGAAGAAGATTGCCATCAGGTCGTTAAGAATGGATTCTCGCAGAAGAGAGATAGTATGTATTTTCTGGCATAATTATAGGTCTACGCAAGCGCACTTTTATCTGTATTCAATCAATAGTGATTTTATACTACACCACGGCCAAGGATGCAGCGGGTTGCGGAAATACATAGGGGGTTGGGGGGATGGGGGGGTTAGAGAAGAAACAGAGCGGACATGGAGGGGCATGAAGGGAAAATCAATGGAGCTGAGGGAGAAGCGCTGGGCCCGAAGGATTGGGGCGGGAAAAAGACGGGACTGGGATTTTTGGATGACGGGAAGGAACACCTTTCAGAAAGGCACTGCTCATGTTTAGGAGACAATTGAAAGGTGAACGCTGTCAGGACTGAATGTGAAATTGGAGTTCTAGTTTGTACCTTTTAGAAACAAGGTCCATGTCTTTTTCCAAAGCCAATTGGCTGGAACTGGATCCACATTGATGCTGTAGATGAAGAATGTAAACAAGAAGTCTGATGATGTCTGTGAGATGGTTGTCACACTTCGTGCATGGGACGTGGTCATAATCAGATAGTGACTATTTATCCACGTCCAGGCTCGGAATCAATGGTGTAGCTGGCGTTTCTTCACCCATGGTCAGGCTGGTATATGCCATTGCCTTAAGAAATTACCTCCACTGTTTCTCCATCGGTACTGGGGATCTCTCATATGCAAGTGTGGGCTGGCCCTGCCAAAACTTCCCACGATGCTTTCATTCCCCTCTATGTGCTATCTCCTCCCCAGTATAAAGCTTGGTGTATACTCACCCTCTGTATGATGTCCTGGACTTCAGGATTAATGTCCAAGTGGTACTTGGGGTTTTTGCATGAGAGAGCATATTGGAACATGGGTTCGTCCATGCCAGGGCGATAGTATGGGTGTGTGCCCATCGCAATCTCATACACCATAACCCCCAGAGAATAATAATCTGCCATCAATCCATACAATCTATACGGTAGGCGGAATAAGACCTGTAGAAACATAAAAGAGGAAAGATGAATACATTGTCAGACCAAGCAGAGGACAGAGATGACACAGTGCTGGCATATGCAGTGTATGGAGCCTCCCAAGTATCCTGATTTTACTATGATTTTTAGGATGAAAAAGTACCGGACTTGATCTCAATGGGTTTGCTCATGAAGCAGCAAATGAAAATGGAGCTTGTGAAGATTAGAAGAGGAGTCTAAAAGAGGAGACGGGAATAGGTTTACCCATTGGAAGATTTCTCTTCACTTTGGATTTCCCATTCCTTTCTGTCCCGGTGACAATGACTAGCAGGACAAATGGAGTTTGGAAGGACTGCAGGCCGTCGGCAGTGCCTGGAGCTTCCACCTCATTTGTATCTCTCCCTCGGCTCATCATCTGGCAGAGCAAATGAGGATGGAGACGATTATAGCACCAATATCTGGATTCTACAGGGGAGCTGGAGTCGGGTCTCCGTGTATATGCCCCTCTTCCCCTCACAGATGGGGGAAACACTTCTGTAGTCTAAGAACTTCCTACCTCTTGTTGGTGATTTAGTTCCGGACTAGGAACTCACTGATAGGACCCGGACCCGGGAAGCGCTTAACAATGACTAGAGGCAGAACGCTTCTTTAACTCTTTTAGATTCAGTAAGGATGAGCCTTGTATCTAGACAAACAGAATGTTCCATTAACCCCAATATATACTCAACAGAATGCCCTGGTCACCCCAATAAATCTATATATATATAATGGATTGTTCTGGTCACCCTGATACATAAAGCATATAATATTCTTTATTCATATGCACAAGTGTTTATTAGTTAATTGGGCCTAGTGTGCCAACGTTATTCACCCATTCTCTTTTGTATTATTATTTTTCAAAAAAAAAATGTTTTTCCTTTATTTATGTACACCACTGAGCATCCATTCATTAATTATTCATTTTCTATCAATTTTTATTTCTTTTCTGTATAGTATGGATTGCGGCAGCTACTCAGATTGACTTAGAAACAGTCTTTAGCTCTGGTTTGTGAAAACATGCCTACGTATTATTCATGACACTTAAAATCACCACATTGCCCTGAGTTTTTTGTGAATGTAAAAAGGCTGTACTTGCAGGGTACTTCTTAGTATGTGCTGGAATGCAATTCATTTTCTTTGTTGCCAGTTCCAATGTCCTAAGAGTACTTTACTGATGTCCTGTACAGAATCATTCAATTAAAACATCAGCAGCAGCGCCTGTTACTTGAACACCAAACCTTACTCATTTGCGTCAGCAGACCATGAAAGCGAAATGTTTGCTAGCAGTAAAAAGGAATTACTGGAGATTGGGGATTTGAAATACAACACTTAGTTTGTACCATGTTGGAAAAATAACTAAAGATCTCCTTCATGTATGAAATTCAATTTAAGCCATCTGCAGTCTAGCAAAAAAAAAAGTAGGCTGCCATTGCACTGAACAAGTATTTATCACGTCATACGGTTGTATGAAAGAGATACAGGGTGTTAACACCATCTGCAGCGGGAGCAGAAACGTCTAACTATAAAAATCTACATTTACAGAACTTTTCTGCAGCTATAATGTCAATGCTCTTTTACAGCTGCGCTATACTGAATTGTGTATGGCATACTGACCTGGCCAGCTGGAAGCACTTTTGTAGGTCCGTATGCCATACGTCCTTGGCAGCGAAAGGGTTAAGAGAATGGTCAAAGTTACAGATTCTCTTGATAGAGCACAACAAATGTTCTTTTCTGGAAGCTTCAGAACTAGAAAATCCCACTTAATTCTCAGTTACCATGTGATAGTAATGAGGGGGCTGGGGACTTGTGTTTGCCATATTTAACCCTGTCTGTGTTGTGCTGGCAGATTTCATTGTCAGTTGTTAATTGAATATGTAGCTGTATGTCCCTACAAGGGATTAACAGGGTTATTCACAAAAGGGTGAAGAGTTTGGAGAAGGCAGAAGAAATGAACAATCTAGGTCAAAATACCTGATTTGGAAAAATTCTCCAATTCAGCTCACTTTCCAGTTTAGCTATGTTGTCCTAGATCAGGGGCGCCCACTATTTTTCGTCTGGAGATCTACTTTTCAAATGACGAGCTCATTGAGATCTACCAACGAAAAAACACCTGCATTCAGGGGCGGGAGGGGGCGTAGGCTGCGCAGGCAGGCCCCTCGCAACCACAGTGCGATCGCCTGCATTAGTGCCTGTGTTCCAGTCCAGTGCGAGCCGCAAAAATGCTGCAAGCACTATTTTTGCAGATCGCACTGGACCGCAATGCAGGCACTAATGTGCCTGCGTTCCGAGTGAGGAGAGGACATGGCGATCTACCAGTGATCGCTACGCGATCGACTGGTAGATCGCGATCGACCTTGTGGGCACCCCTGTCCTAGATTGTTCACTTCTCCTCTCTTCTCCAAACTCTTCACCCTTCTGTGAATAACCCTGTAAATATTGCATTGTATGCAATAGCGTTGAGTTGCATAGAAAATAAGTATGTATTTCCTATGCTTCTCAGCTCCATCTTGTGGCCATAATGCAGCATTTACCTGATATTATAGTCGACTCGGAAAGAAAATATGCTTATAACATTCGTTATTGCCTCCATTTTTTCCATGCAATTATGCAGGGCAAATGGTTCTGCAAATTGTTTATAAATACACCCCTATGTGTATGCAATCAGCAATAGGCAGAAAGCCTACAGCAGGGCTACAGTTATACAATACTAGAAATTAACCACTTGAAGTCCGGGGTGTTAAACCCCCTTCCCATCCAGGCCATTTTTCAGTATTCAGCGCTGCGGTACTTTGACTGACATTTATTCCGTCATGCAACGCTGTACTGAAATTAATTTTATACAATTTTTTGGGGACAGATAGAGATTTCTTTTGGTGGTATTTAATCACCACTGGGGGGTTTATTTTTTTAATATATTAAGGAAAAATTACAGAATTATTTTTTTTAAAACTGTTTCCCCTATATTAAATTCTAAAACATTTATTATTATCCAATTTTTTGGTAAAATATAAAAGACGGGGTCACGTCGGGTAAAAAGACACCAAACACGTCAAGCCTTAAAATTGTGCACGCGAGCAAAACCTCAAAAAACTACATTACCCAAAATTGGCCATAGGCGACGCTTTAAAAGCTTTTTCCGCTCATCAGTTTAGTGTTATCAGTGATATACTGTATATTAGCAAAGGCACACTGACAAGTCCTCTTTATGGAGACATTAGGGGTAGAGCCGCTGATCGGTTGGGTCTTTCCTGCCCGTGCGCGCGCGCCAATGCGAGTCTGCCGTCCGTCCGTTTTTTCTTAACGTGCGGACGGCAGGAGGTTAAAGAAGCAGTGCAAGGACCTTTTTGATTCCTGGATCTGTCACCTGCTGAGCTTAAAATACACCTGTCAGAAAACTGTATAGGCTGCCATTGCTGACCTTTCCTTTTGACAATGCTGCCTCCCTGGCTGCCACACTGATGTGTTGGCTTTAAAGTTTTCTAAGTCACTGAGCACATATAGAGATTTGGAATTCCAATTTTTTTTCAGAAACGTATTTGCTGCATGCATGCTCCTGGTATGTGACTCAAAAATGCTGAATTTTCAGAAGGAGGTCAGCAATAGAAGCCTCTGTATTTCTGTCAGTACAGGTTAGGTTAAGTGAGAAATAATAGAGTTACACTTTTTAGGCAGTGTAAGTACCTGACTCTGGCCTGTTATCAGCCCGTTGCAGTCCCTGTACAGCAGAGCTGGAGTGTGAGAGAGGGAAGCAAGGGGAAGGAACCAATCAATTAACTTGTTGACAAGAGGCAAGCTGATAGGAGGAGAAAGCAGAGTGACATCACTGTGTTTATTCTGCCTTTACTGTCCTGTCGCAGACTGAGGATGGTCCAAAATGAGCGGGGCTAATAAGAAGTGGGTTAAATGATGCTGGCTGAAATGAGTGGCCGGAAGAAAACTGCACAGGGAAAATTCGCTGGACTGAAGCTGAATATTGCAGCAAAGCTGCTTTTGTTATTTTATGTTTTAATGAGCTATTAATAGGCTATTTTTTTATCTTGGTATTTTTGGCAGGAGTCTAGGCCAGATTAAGGGCAATCGATGCCCTGGGCACAGCCTAATATTGGTGACCCCCCTCACCCCCACAATTGCTTAACTGAAAAGACACTGGTACTCAATAGTGCTAAAAATAAAATAAACATTTGATCATTTATAAACATCTTTTCAGTTTTCTTCTAGGTCATCCCGGGCCAGACCTAACAATTATAATAATTTCTTTCATTTAGAAAATGATGAGGAAAATCACTTCTTTGATAAAAGATAATTAAGAAGTCTATGGTGCTTGGCTATCCCAATCTTGGGATTGGGTGGAGGTAGGTAAGCTTCATAAACGTCTATGGGGCTGTAATGCACCTGCACAGTGAGGAGAGAAGCACTTGCCATGCGAGATGTAAATAAACAACCAGGGTGCAGCAGTCCGATCCCGGTAAGATACATCTGTGGATGGGGTGATCAGGTAGCTCAGACTAAAGGGGCAATAAGAATAATTGTGTTTTGTTTTAAAGTCTTAAAGCACCTTTTAGTTCAATCTAATTTTATTAAAGGTTTTAATCACAAAACGGTAAAAAGACAATTTTACCAAAACAAAAAGGAATCAAAGAGTCACAAAAGAAGGTATGTGTAATCAAGCGAACCTGAGAACATCATCAGCAGGACATATGTGTGGGAGCGGTACCGCAGTATCAAAACATATAGTAATAAAAGCAGCACCATGCAGAGTAAAGATCAGCAGTATCAGCACAGACCCCATGGAGCTCTGTGTTGTCTCATACCAGATTCACTTATCATGTGGCCTAAACATATGGTAGGGAGAGTTCTGTATGAAGCAGACCTATTGTGCTCTGTGGGCTGTAGCTACAAACAATGGTATGCCTAGCAAAAAAAAATGGTATGTAGCAAAAGTGTTCAGGAAAAGAATAAGGGTGTAGGGGGGTGTAGGGTGAGGAGTAAAGGAGGGAGAGATAGACCAGGTGAAGCAGAGAAGGGCCCAGGTAAGAGGACGCATGTCACCTGTCCCCTGCCAGGCATCCCAGCGGTTCCCGCTGGCGGGCATATCAAGGAGAGAGGGCCGCCAGGAAACCATCTGAGTTTCTGAAAATCAGTCCATATGGACCAGGTGTAAACAAATTGGTCCCCAGCGTCATGTTCCCCTGCCAAGAGATCTTCCAGATCCGCGATACGATCAATCTCTACTAAGCACCTATCTTTTAAAGCACAACACCAGGGAGATAAAAAGATAAATTACACTAAACTCAGGAGTTCAATCTTAAAAATGCATTCAAGCACCTTAACTAATAATAATGTATCTTATTTGTGTATCACTCAGCTGTAGATTCTCAAATCATCTCTGAATTGGTGCTGACACTGTCCTTCCTTCTGGAGGGTGAGTACTTTTGTTCCTCATGGTCCCTGTGTGTGTTGTAAAATGGCCACCACTCCAAGCTCCGGCCCTGCCTAAACCCATGCTTAATTTTCTTAATGGTTAATCTAGCTCTTAAAGATAGCCAAATGGATGACAAGTATACGTCCATGCTTTGTTTTTCCCCACTAATCATTATTTTCCTGCGCTGGTGAAAATGGATACATGAAATCCCGCAGAAGTGTATGTTTCTAGGCTGCGCTTGATTACCGCCAGTATTATAGTGATCTGTGCTTTCATGGCAGAACCTCTGTTGGATAACTTTGTTAAGATTTCTCATATTTTTTTCATGAAAACTTGCACAGATCTGGCATAAACCACATGTGCAGAACAGTAAACATACATTTTAAGTAAGTAGACTATTTTTAAAATGCTTGTGATGTTCACATAAAACCTGCAATAAATAATAATTCTGATGCTTGTATGACTGTATGAATTCCGGATTTTATAGACAAAATGAAACAAGCTGAAAACGGCTAGACCTGGAGCAATATCAAAGGATAATCAAGCTTTGAAACCAAGTGAGGAAATGACATGCATGGTAATCTGTGCTTCTACCTACCTCATATCATCCACAAAACGTGCTTTCAGTTAAGCTATTGGGCGTTTTTTTCTTATAGTAATATTGCTGTAAGCTGATGTCTTTATTCATGGCAAATGGTATGAAATCCAGAATCTGGCAATACAGTGAGGACTCTTTGGTCAGCCTTTCCTGCCATATTTTGCATTCTTTATTTGAATTAAATTAACATTATTTAAAAAAAATACCATCAGGCCTTAAAGCTGAACTTGAAGCGGGAACAAAAACTTTCTTTTAAATTCATTCCTAAATTGCCACAGAGGATAGAATGCAGCTTTTTACTAAGGAAGGCCTCAAATGATTGAGACTTGCACTGTGTTTGGAGAGCTCAGGAAATAGAACTGCTAGATGGACTTCACAGAGCAGCTATATCAACAGTAAGCAGGAATGGCAATACTGACAAGTGACCATATACCGCAGGGGAATGTCAAAGGAAATGTAAAAAAAAAGGGCAAATAGGGGACAAGGCAAGAGAAACAAGTGACAGTGCAGAAAAGGGAAAAAGGGGGTGGGGTGGTGGGCAGAATGCGTTGGGGCACACGAATGAAAAAAGGAAGAGCGTTTTCTTCATTTTTGGGATTGCAATTCAGGGCAGGGTATATTGGAAAAGGGTTAAAACTTTATGTTATATTACTATGTCCCCCCTTGGGAGGATTGATCCTCCCTATTTGTCTTAATGGCCTTTGTCACTGGGACTCAAGGTGAAATGAAATCCAGAATTTTACAGCATAGACTTCCTTCAGAACACACTCACCTTTTCTGAGCCCCCCTGCCATCTAGTTAAGCTGCAGGGATAGGAAATGTTAGCCCTGTGTAAGCTCTAGCCTTATTGCTAGTTGGAACTTACACAACTAACATATGACATTGATCAGCCAATCAACAAGCACCATCACATGAGAAGGATAAAGCTGGCCATACACTGTTATATTTTCTTTGTTCAACCTGCGGGTTGAACAAATAAAATATAACAGATTCCTCCCTCCATGCTCATAAGCTGATTTCTGCTTAGCCGCTGGCTGCTGAATACCCAAATGGAGCCCGAGGCATGCCGGCCAGAAGGGCGTTAAAAGAGGCATCCACTGTGCGAATTTCAGATAGTGCATGGTCAGCTTAAGGAAGTAAATCATATGCTCCTCCATACACGGAACTAACCGGCATTTCCATAACCCCCGACAGCTGAACGAAGCAATAGAGGAGCGAAGAAAAGGTGAGTATGTGCTGTTAGTTAATCGGGCTTTAAGCAAATCTGTTGCTTTGTCCTGAATGGGAAAAGTACAGCTTCACTTTAGGAAAAAGCACTTTTAAAAAAAAATTGAATTAGGCCATATGTGAATCAAAGAACTAGCATATGACACACATCCCTAGGTCTTGAATCTAGATGTATTTTTTATGTTTCCTGAGTCAAGACTGAAAAAGACAAAATATGTTAACAGTATAAGATTCAGGATCTGGAAAATAATTTTGCACAATATTTTGGCATGGATCATGATGCATTTCGTCCAGCAGACATGGTGACTACAGGATAAAAGTCTCATCTTTACAGCGCCAAGCAGAAATATTGAGCTTTGAACATTGCTTTCGCTGGCTGCCCTTTTGATTATGCCACCAGTCAAACCAGGAAACACATTGGGCTTCCTGTCCATATGGCTACTGAGCAGGAAAAGCTAGGTCTAGGGATTGGCAAAAATAGGTATGTCGGTATGTGTGCATAAGCAGTATGGATACTGCCTTTCACTTGCCTACACATTTATAAGGACTTTTATGATGTCTCATCTGCGTGCTTTGTTTGCAAATAATATATAATATAACACAATTAGCTTTCCTAGAATAACACTAGTTTAATAAAGTTAAAGTTTAATAAAGTTTAATAAAGTAATAAAGTTAAAGTAAATAAAAATAAATAATAAAATAAAATGTTACCTCTTGCTTTTGTGCCTCCTGTTCCACTAAAGTGCATGTGTGAAGGTAACCTTTTACCTAAAAATTAAAAAGGTTGCATGAAAACCTAAGGTGACTGTCTTGCTAAGCAGTGAATGCCAATGCAACTGGTAATAAAAAGCCTAAATGCCATGCTATCGGTACCAAAGGGCAGTGCATGTTCATTACTAAAATCTCAATTCCAAAGGCCAGCATGTGGAATCTCTTACGCTGTCTGTTGTATAAACTTCTGCACATTTGTACAAATGTACACACATGCACACTGCAATACCACAGCATACAGTTCAGTGAGGCTTTTTTAAATGAAAATATAAGTGATCTAAACTAAAAAAAAAAAAAGATTTGCTTAGTTATAAAGACTTGTTTGGTTATAGAGAACATCTAGAAATGCTAATAGTGCCAAAGTAGTACTTGAAAAACCTTTTGACTTACATTTATTTGAAACATAGCAGCTCACGTCCTTTTATGTGAGAGTGCTTAGGTGTACTCCTGTGCCTACAGCCTCATAGATGTATATTTGCAGAGTGAGATCTGCTGACTCCGACTGCTAGTCTTGACTAGTGGGCTGCTTATTGGAGAAGAATCTGTATCACTCTGCTTCTGCTTCTTTCTGAAACCTCTCCAACTGTTTTTTATTCTTCCTCCATCAGTGATCAGACCACGTCATCAGGGGGCAAATCTGATATGAGGAAGCAAAACCCTGCTTCTTTACCAAGATGACCGCTTCCAAACAGAGACAGTATAGAACATGGCATGGTAAGTTAGAAATGTGGAAAGATCAGATGCAGGGAGCTTACAGACAATGCTGGTGACGAGTACTTTTCTCACTATTTCTAATTTTTGGGCACAGATTCCATAGTTCAGCTGTTTTTTAAAGTATAAAAAAAAATTCTGTTTTTTTTTGCATATACAGTATCTACTGCTAGCAAGCAGTAGATGTATGCAAAAACATTTTAAAAAATAAAAACGTTACCAAAAAGGTCATTACTTACCTGTGTCTCCGCCACTCACTCCCGTCTGAAGATCTGGAAAATTCTTGAGAGGCCATGAAGGATCAAAGGGCGGGCACATGCACAGTGGAGATCTTCGGCTGGGAGAAAAGAAGAAACACAGTGTAAGTCAATGCACGCAGCCAGCAGCGTGCAGACTCCGTGGGACACAGAAGACAAAGCAGTCAGCGCTGGATCAGAGACCGACACCAGCGCTGGAGGGACTCCTGAAAACTACTGGAAAGAAGAAGATGATCGGATCAAAAGTCATCATTCAAGGTATGTCGCTAAAGCAGCATGGTTAATTGGCTCCACATCTAAATTAGCTGGACAAAATGAATGCAACAGATTGAAACAAATAAGTATTGACTGGGATGTTCATTACAAAAGTCATCCCCTGAAATCTAACAGTGATAACTGCAATATTTGAAAATTTGGCCTCCATATCAAATGACAGGATCTGCAGAATTTAGCCAAGAAGGCTGTGGGCACATTAAGAACTAATTCGCCTTATGGGAGAAATGTTCATGTTTACTGCTAGCATATTTTACTGGAGCATAATATTCAGCCTTTTCTAGGGTCCAAAACAGAATGGGGGGAATTTATCAATACTGGAGCAGAAGAATCTGGAGCAGAGTTGCCTATGGCAACCAATCAGCTTCTCTCTTCAATTTGTTCAGTTAAGGTTTGGAAATAAAAGGTGGATGCTGATTGGTTGGCGTGCACAGCTGCTCCAGATTTTGTCTGCTCCAGTTTTGATAAATTCTCTCAATGTGTAATTTTTTGCCTCTGACAGTAATGGTTATGAAGCATACTTTGTGAAAGGGTTGCAGATTATGCAGGTAGAACAGTACATGTACAGCTTTGCTGGCTTTATATGTCAACGTTATGTTAAAAACTACAGGCAAGGAAATCGATCACTATGGGGTCTATTCACGAAGCAGCCGCAGGATCTAGCCGTAGCTTGGCCGATCCTTCGGCTAGCTTCGGTCCCAGAACCCCTTAGGTCCACCACTACTGATTGACAGCAGCAGAGGGCGGGTACAATAGCTAGTTTGCTATTGGCTATTGCAAATTGAAATAGCCAATATGAATCTAGCAATGCATTCCTATGGCCAAAAATGTTTTTTCTTTTTTTTTCTATTCTGACACGGCTCAGAAAAAGCAGTGTTTCTCTTCCGGGCGGCTGGGAGCGGGAGACTCCCAGAGCGCCCAGGAGAATTTATTTATAGCCGGACAGCGTTCGGCTCACTTCGCTTTAGGTCGGTCACAGTGGCATAACCAGAGCTACAGTCGCCCGGAGCAGAACTAAATATTTCGCCCCCCCTCCCATGTCTTAGTTATGAACCTGAGGGTCCGTACAGCCCACCATAGAACCTGCACAGCGACCTGAGAGTCAGTATGGCCCACCATAGACCCTAGCCCTTTGAGAGAAACCATAATGCTGATGTGGCATGTCGGTCATTCACTCGGCTGCCTACGGCAGCTTAGTGAATAGACCCCTAAATTTCTAATGCTACATAAAACTGCAGCTGTGCCAAAGTCAGAAAGTCCACTTATGCGATGCATTACAGTTTAATTTTGCAAGCTACTTTACATGTGCTTTTGGATAGGTCTGAAGCCTCTTGTCACATGGTTCTGCAACCCCTCTCTTGCATTGTCCAAAAGAGAAAGCGTAAACTAAGGAGCTAATTTACAAAATGAATAGTTGTTTGTAGGCAGTTGTCAGTGACAGGGCAGCCTAGTGGGCTGGTGAAGTGGGGTAGCAATGGTAGATACTCACTTTTCAGCCGAATTGCTATGTTTCTGTGGAAACAGGTTTGTAAATAGTTGGCCTCTATAGTTGTCTCCAGCACCATTTTGGAGAAGCCTGGTGTCTGATAGGACACGAAATCTGGGGAGATTTGGTCGGCCATTTTGGGGTGGTTTGTTAGATAAGAACAGCCCAGCCACGTTTTGGGCAGAACACGTGTGGAAGTAGACAGGGACAGCTACCCAGCCTGTGAGGGAAAGTTAGGAGACTCAGGGAGAGTGTTCCGGCCTGTTGGCGATAGATCAGGGTTCCTCCGGAGTCCAAGTCGGATGAAAGACTCCCAAGTGCCTGTGGCCGAATCAGTATAACCGCTGTGAGTGCGGGAAAAGTCCATCAGACACATAGATCCTTCCGCTGAACGAATATCGCTGTTGCCGGGTAATGTGTTATAATTATAAGCCTCTACAGATAAGCATTGTGTGCTCGGGGTTATACTTGTGCCAGTAAGTGGGAAGTGTCTAAAGGGCTCCCTCATCCAACCACCGTGTATAACGAATGTGACTGTATGCTATATCCGTGATCTATGTACCTGAAGGAAAACCAATTGCCCTACTATTGTACATATCCTTCTCTGCCTCCGCCTCTCAGGCAATAAACACTACCTTGTTTATAAGACCACTACCTGTGATTCCCCCTGTGAAGCCGCCACACCCTAACTACATGTTCATGTAGCAAAGTCGATATTCAGTTAGTAAATAAGGGGAAGTTGATATCACTTTAATTATCCCATCATGTTCAAGCAAACACCTTGCAAATTTCCCTTTTTACATGATTGGGTTTTCAAAGTGATAAGCGTATCTTCCCTTTGCAAAGTAGAGATTTGCTTTGTTATGTGAACAGTCTCCATTCCTTTGGTATATTGCCCCTCCAGATTACAGTTGGGATTTCCTGATTAACACAATTCTGCAGACCAGTGATTTTAAAGGAGAACTATGGGGTTAAAGCTTTTCCCCATAGTTCTCCTTAGGGTTACGGGAGGACACATACTAGCGTTCTCCTGTCACCCTAGGCTCAGTATACCGCGAGCTGTAGCTCACGGTATATTGAGACGCCACAGTATACTGCGAGCTACTGCTCGCGGTATACTAAGACACTGAAGCGGATCCCGACAATTATGTCTGGATCCGGCCAGCTGCATGACTGACAGCTGGCTCTGCCTATCTAGAGGCAGAGCCAGCTGTACTCGCCCCCTTCTCTGTCCATTCCGCCAGTTAGCCCCTCCCCTGTCACGGCAGAGAGCCGTGACAGGATCGAGAGGTGAGCGAACGCCGGTATGTGTTCGCTCACCTCCCGATCTACTGAGCCGACCTGTGACAGTCTTATTGTCACAGGTCGGCTAGAACTATGAGGTGAGTGAAAAGCACTCACCTCATAGTTCTCCTTTAAGTTGTTAGGTAGTACCCTCCAAAGAAAGGTATAATGAATACAACATGAATAAAGCCAGCACACGCATAACAATTATGATGCAAAAGTAGATTAGTATTAAAGGTAAAGGAGTTTGCATGTTCTCCCTGTGCTTGTGTGGGTTTCCTCCGGGTACTCAGATTTCCTCCCACACTCCAAAAACATGCTGGAAGGTTAATTGGCTCCTGTATAAATGGGCCCTTGTATGAATGCATGTGAGAAAGGGGCCTTAGATTGTAAGCTCCTTGAGGGTAGGGACTGATGTGAATGTGCACTGTGTAAAGCGCTGCGTAAATTGTCAGCACTATATAAATACCTGTAATATATCAATAAATAAGTACAAAGTGTAAAAGATGGTACATTGGATATTGGACATTTCATATACCGTTTATCAACACAGGAGGTTGTGTGGTCCTCCATGAGAAAGGGGTCTGAGCACCCCGCAACAATAGTGTTCTGGAACTCACACTTGTATATCTGCCAGATTTATTGTTGTGGTCATTATCTGTTTGGTGTGCTTATCCGTATGTAATTTTTTTGATGGAACATATTGTGAATCATATGTACACTATGCTCTGTATTTATATATGATATGTCCAATATCAATTGTACTATTTTTTTAACTTGTACTATACCTTTAATACAAATCTACGTTTGCAGTGGGTGTGCTGACTTTATTCACATTGTATGCATTATGCTTCATAGGGGAAGGTGGGATAGTTCCCTGAGGTTTGTTTAGCACCCTTGTGCTTTTCGTTCTGTATATTCTGTTGTAAGGGCTTGTTTACATGATTTTCCGGTCCTGATCTGGTCCGGATCTGGTGCAGATCTGCGGATGCGGTGCTCTGCATGCAGTGCGTTTTTTAACGCGTTTTTTATGCGTTTTTACCGCGGCTGACAGTTCTTTTTTTTAAAAGCCGTGGGGCTGTCACTATGCAGATTCTTCCTCTGTAGTCACTTCCGCCCTCTCATAACAACCAGTTCCCTTTGTTTATGTAAAGCTGGTGATCATTTTGATATGTAATTGTTGATGTAAAATGTTTGTTATGTAATCTTAAAAAAAGAAGCTGGTGATCAGACATGTATCACATGTTTGCAGGCATGGTGTTGGTGCTGGCTACAGCAATCTGTAGAGAACGAGCTCGCAGGAGACGTCGTTATTGGGTACACCCGATCTTGAGGCTCAGAGACTCCAAGGGTCAGTTTTGGAGTTTATGTGAGGATTTGCGCGGTCACTTTTTTTTTGCTTAGCTGCAGTGCAGTCTGTTTTCGGCGCGTTTTTGACGCGTTCATGCGTTTCCGGACCGTTACCGGACAAAATGTGACATGCAGTATTTTTTCTGTCGTGTCCTGAACGGACTGCGCACGTGAGAACTGTAGCCCATAAAACACATAGGGATACATTGGGATGCATTTTTAGTGCAGGAGCAAACAGATCTGGTCAGGACAGAATCCGGACGTCGTGTGAACAAGCCCTCAAGGTGTGCAAGATACCATCTCTAACCTCCAAAGTGGTATGCCCCAAAGCCTGCACATTTAAAATAAAGTCCGCAATGCTAACTTTTATATTTCCATGCTTACAAGTTCCCTTTAAAGGTTCACTACAAAATGTAATATGAAGCACAAATGTAATCTCTGTTTCATTCCAATTTAAGTCTACCAGGCCAAATAAGGAATAAAAAGTGATCATTTATTAGGTCTTCCTGTCTTTTTGTCACGGATCTTATAATTTACAATTGGGCAAAAGGTTTTTGTCTAAAATCTTTTCTTTATAATGTCTACAGAAAGCAATTGCTTAGGGACGTTGAAGTGACTTTTCTACAAAATCCTTCACAAAGCTACAATACACTTTTTTTTATGTAAAGTCACACAAGGTTCATGGCAGGAAAGGATGAAAAACCACAGCTGCCTTTGTAGCAGTCTGTAGCACTTGGCAGCAGGACAGTCTTGTTCTGAAGTTGTCCATGAAAAGACAAAAAATACTAAATCGCCTTAGCTGTAAGAATTTATGCTGAAGTTCAGTTAATGGACATAATTGAAACATACAGGACAGAAAAGGAATGTAACATTACTCAATAACATGAGGTATGGATGAGTAGTTTCCAAAGTTAGAAAAATATTGTCTTGTATGAAAGAAAACCTAGATTCAAGAAATTACTTTTAACAACTTTAAAGTGGAAGGTCGCCCTTCAATTACTCAATGAACATAGCACCCTTTGGACTCGTGTCTGCATTCTGGTTGTCCAACAATCGGCATTGGAAAACGTCAAGATAATACCGGCAACACCATGCAACACATGGTGTTGCTTAGCCCCCCTTATGCTATCTACGTTCTGTGGTTGCAAAGCCTGACTGGCAAACACTTCCTTTGCTCCCTGATGCTGTCAAAGGTGTTGAAAGCATGAGGTGGGCTGAGTGACACCATGATTTGCATAGTGTCGCAAGTAATCAGTCGGTTATCTGGTTATCTAATGCATATTGCTGGATAACCAGAGTGCGTGCAAAAGTCTGAATACTGCTTTGTGTTTATTAAGGCACATGTGTTATATAGCTGTTTAATGTGCATCCGCTTTACAAAGGTACATTGTTCAGTTTTTGGTGCCAGTACTGGGTATGGTACAGAGAAGGTCGTCTACAGTAATAAAAGGGCATGGAGTACATTGTGATGACAGATTGACAGATTTATTTACACTGGACAAAAGGGCACAAAGGATAGTCTGATAACTACAGTATATATTAATTACAATGGGGTCATATAAACAATTCTGAGACGAGCCATTAAAATGTATAGCCAAAACTTTCTTTTTATAGTTTTCGATAGAGTAGGGTAGCGTTAGAACCCCTGTTCAGCATATACTGCTGTCTGTGTTCCTGCTGGGGAGATTCACTGTTTCTATTATTGACAGAAACTGATGGGAATTCCAAAACTCTAAAGTTGTCACTAGTACAAGAGGTGAAGGTTAATCATCCACTGGGGGTACAGATACATACACTTGAAGTCTGAGGTCAGTTCAGAAGACAATAAGGTTGATTTACTAAAGGAATAGCGTGCTGTTCACCTTGCAAAGTGAATGTTAGAGAATACGGCGAAGGTGTGTACAGTTCCAATACCCAATATTATGGTAGCAAAAATCTTTTTTTTTTAATTCCCCCTGCATGGGATATGGGTACACAGGTTTACTCTATTTGCAAAGTGAATATTTTCCTAGGTGAACAGCCTCTATTTGTTTAGTAAATCAACCCCAACAACTCACATTGTTGAAAGAAAACTAATTTTAAATCCAACTGCTAAAGGGTTCTTTACGATAATTGTTGTGAAACAGTATAATACTCTTCAACAATAATTGAATTAAAGGACAACTTTCCTTGACAATATCCTAAGCTTCCCCAACCAGATACTTACTTCCCTTCAGCAACAATGAAAGTCTCTTGTGTTGTTTATATCCTGACCAGCAAAATCTGCTGTGCTACCTACGCAGTAACTTATACTTGAATGGGATTTTGCTCTAACAGTATGGGTAGCAGGCAGCACAGCAGATTTTGCTGTTCAGGAAGTAAACAACACAAGATACTTTCATTGTTGCTGAAGGGAAGTAAGCACTAGATTTTTGCTGGCGGGGATGTAAAAAATGCAGGAGGCCCTCAAAGGAGATAAGTAACTACCTGAGTGGGGGTGTTTAACTTTAGAATAGTTTAGGGGGCCAAGTAAGGGGAGCTTGGTGTTTTTTTCTAGGTAAACTCATCCTTTAAGCTGACACTTTATATGTTAGGTGTGCAAGGAATCATATTGGTTTTCTCTTTTCCACTCAGTAACTTATCTCAAGAAAACACAGGCGTGTGGAACAATGGCAACAAATGCATAGTAACAGGACATTGGTCCCTAACAGATCTCTGTCACTATCACATCCTTCACTAATGGGGGCACATAAGGCCAGACCACCTACTTGTTATCAACATCCGGCCAGTTCAAGGCAAACTCAAATTTTAGCTCTGGCTATTTATAGATGCCCAGAAGGTGCACAAACTGGACTGTAATCATTGTTTTGAGTCTGGCATGGCCATGAAACACACACTGTTTGCAGCTGCAGGTGACTGGTCTTTGACATCCTTGTGCATGTTGCAAAAGCCCATCATTGTAGTTCAGGCTAACCCTTTAAAAAAGAGGCGGAATTATCCCTTTGCCATTCTGCCCTAACATTTCCCTGTTGCGAGTATCCTGGTTGCTATGCCATCCAGTATGTGACCTTCTGCTTAAATGGATCTCACAGGGAGGTTGATCCATACTGAATAGATGGATGTACTATTTTCGTATTACATTTCTTTATGCACATTAGAAACTAAAAATATATAAAGGTTTTCTTTGTGGGTTATCTGTTGTGCAACCCTATTATTCCTTACATAGTTATGATTTCTCAGTAGAAAAAGACATGAAATAACATAATACTATGTTTATCCAGTATTTATCTGTCATTTTAAGCCCAGGAAAGATTCTCCCTAATATCACAATTTGGTACATGCATTAAAAGAGTTTTTGTCTTCCCCTAGATGGTCAAATTGATTTTAAATAGGTTGTCCACTATGGATATACACCGATCAGTCATAACATTATGACCACTGACAGGTGAAGTGAATAACATTGATTCAATGGTGGCAGCAACATTAGCGATAAACTGTTTAAAATTAACTCCATTACAAAAACTAGAGGCCACCACCTAAAATTGGTGGAAAAAAAATTCCAGCACAAGGGGCGAAGGGGGTTCTTCACAGTAAGATCAGTTAGGGTCTGGAACTCACTGCCACAGACAGTGATTTCAGCAAAGAATGTGGAATTGTTCAAGAAACTTTTGGACGATTTCTTAAGGGACCGTAATATACAGGGGTACAGGTACTCCTAGAATGAGATCCTAATAGGTTGGCCTTGATGGACTAATGTCTTTATTCAACCTCAAATACTATGTAACTATGTAACTATCTGGTGATTATTATGGCACCTGAAAGTGGGTGGGATATATTAGGCAGCAAGTGAACATTTTGTCCCTGGAGTTGATGTGCTAGAAGCAGGAAAAATGGGCAAGCGTAACTATTTGAGTGACTTTAACAAGGGCGAAACTGTGATGGATTGTTGACTTGGCCTCCAAATTCTTCAGCTCTTAATCCAATCAAGCATCTGTGGGATTTGCTGGAAAAACAAGTCCAATCCATGGATGCCCCACCCCCAACTTACAGGACTTAAAGTAGAATGAAAGTCTTACTTTTTTTTTACATATACAGTATCTACTGCTAGCAAGTGGTAGATATATGCAAAAACATTTAAAAAAATAAAAAAGTTACCAAATAGGTAAATACTTACATCTGTCACCGCCACTCGCTCCTGGTTGCAGCATCCAGCTTCCCCGAACTGCCGTGCAGGAACATATGGGCGGTCGCATGCGCAGTGGAGATCAATAACGGAGAGAAGAGAAGAGACTTAATAGAAGTCAATGCATCCAGCCGTGAGCGTGCATGTCGGACAGACACCATGAGACCCGAGGATTCTGCGCTTGATCAGAGACTGGCACCAGTGCTGGGGGGACTTCTGGAAACTACTGGAAGGAAGAAGATGATCGGATCAAGAGGCATCACTTAAGGTAAGTCGCTACAGCAAAAAAAATTGAGTTTAATGTCACTTTAAAGGATCTGCTACTGACGGCTTGGTGCCAGATACCACAGCATACCTTCAGAGGTCTAGTGGAGTCCGTGCCTCAACATGTCAGGCCTGTTTTAGTGGCAAAAGGGGGCCCTACACAATAATAGGCAGGTGGTCGTCATGTTATGGCTGTTAGGTTTATGTCTTTTATCAACCTAACCTACAATAAACATTAACCCCTTCATGACTGAGCTTGTTTTTAGTTTCTGTTCGTAAATGACAGACACACTTTTGACATTTTTGCTGTGTGATTCTTCCACGTCAGTAATATACTTTCTTACAAAGTGCACCCACACATATTATATATTGTTTTTTAGAGGACAGATAGGGCTACATATTTATATCACATCTGTGTGTCAAATCCTCACTTAGGACAAATAAAATATAAAAAAAGAGGAAAAAACTTTTTAAAAAACACTTTTTTCCCAGTTTTGATTTGTAGTATTTTTTACAAAACCAGCACAGCTAAAAAAAAAAATGCAGTACATACATTTATTTGTCCTTTATTTTTTTACACTTTTTTAACACTTTCACTATTTTTTTAAAAACTTTAAAAACTTTTATTTATTTAATTATATCAAGCAGTCATTGTGAATTAATCTCACTATTACTGCTTGATAAATTAATACATTTTTGGTTATTATTAGGCTGCTTCAAACTTCAGAACAGCCAATAATAAGTTAGTGACACTGATCCTGCAGCAGTTCAGGATTCAGCTGTCACTAAAGGTTTTCTGATCGTTCCAACAACCATCAGAAAACTGAAACATTCTTCTTTCAGGAATAGATACATGTGTATCTATTCCTGAAAGTGAGGGGAAAAAAAAGCCAGTATACTATCGAGAGAGATATCTTTAGATCTATACGAGCTGTCAGAATGCCGTCTTTTGCTGGCATGTTTGCCCGCTCTGCTTTGACTCTCAGACACCCGATATTAAGGTATTAGG
The DNA here is from genome assembly GCF_000935625.1 of Nanorana parkeri. Classification (NCBI taxonomy): domain Eukaryota; kingdom Metazoa; phylum Chordata; class Amphibia; order Anura; family Dicroglossidae; genus Nanorana; species Nanorana parkeri. Next base: position 687,089 of record NW_017306527.1, on the reverse strand, counting down.
TGTCTGAAAAAGGTTAACCCTTTCATTAATAGATGCCTCTATACTGAGGCATCCATTAATGAATGGTAACCGCTGATTCTCCGCTGATTCTCAGCAGTTACCAGCCCTCTAATGCAGCCCTCTAATGCAGCAAATACAGTGTACGTGACGAGTTATTTGGTCACTTTGTGGCGGGACGTACAGTGTACGTCTCCCGTCACGAAGGGGTTAACAACATACACATTCCTGAGCGAGGCGTGTTTTCTTAATGGATAATTAAACATTCAGGGGTTTTTGCCTATATCTACTGCCAACAAGCAGTAGATATATGTTTTCAATATACGCAGCGCCAACGAAAAATGGTGGATAAATTGAGTGAATGTGGTTAAAACAATATACCGCAAACAATATACAATATATGATGTACTGAAATCGTGTTAATCCGTGAATCAATCAAACTTAATAAAAATGTGGAAATATACAACGAATGTACATTTATATATATCAAATACATTGAAAAAGTTTTTTAAGACAAGTGCTGTGTACTTCTTTTTTCAAACACCATGGGTGCAATAATGTGTTCCAAGTGTGGAAAGTTTAAAAATTCAAAAAAAAAGAGTTTATAAATTCAAAGAAACAGAAAAATATTCCGTGATAATTGTTGGGGACGCGAGCTAATGCCGTACGTCTCCCCTCGGGGTGTGTACTCACCACAATGTAGTGGCTGTAGTAAGCAGCCTGAAACGCTTTGAAGGAAACAGATTTTCCCGGAGCCGTGACGTCCTCACCGTAACTCTCAACGGTCCCCAGCCAGCAGCCGGTTTGTCTCCAAAATCATATAACAAAAGAGCCTCTCATTGCGTAGCAATTTCAAAAATGATTTTATTTGAATCAAGTAAAAGCAGGACAATGAAATCCCAAAAAATATTCCAATCGGTAGACAGGATTCTCTGTACACTCCTGTGTCTGGTGTAGCATAAAGTATCGGCTTATATTCGGGACGGCTTATACTCGAGTATATACGGTATATGCTATTTAGTAACATTTAAATTCTAAAACTTTTAAATTATATATTTGTAGACCTATATAGGTATATTAAACAGGAACATCTAAAAGAGGGGGGGTTTGACAGGTGTTAAAATTCTAATACTAAAATGATGCAATTATAGACACATCAGGGTTAGTTAAGACGGGGAACATATGAAAGAGGTGATCATTAATTATAAAGTACCAATTGTTTACGATGTGTCTTGTCCTACAGGTCTTTTATGAATCAGTTGGATAGCTACTATATAACAAGGCCCGTGATAGACAAGTATTGTATGAAATTAGTGGTCAGACACCGCTATACTATTTTTGGTGCATGAAACCTAATGGAAGGGAGCCTGTTTTGTCTTCAGCAGCAAATCTTTTTGCAGCAAATCTTTTAGGGCCCTTACCCCACTGGATTTGACATCATTGGATCCATGAGATGGTAATCGAGACCCCAAAGGTATCTTCAAAATTTGCCAATTACTGAAAGGTGAGGTCAAAATTAGATAGTTACTTATTGTTTACGAAGCAGTTCAGATCAAAATCTATGTTCAGACCCTTCGGTGTCAGGGTGTCCAATAGGAAGATCCACTTAGATTCGTTCTGGGAGATCTTACGGGTTAAGTTAGTACCCCTCCAGTGCCTTTCAACCCGATCAATTCCTATCACCTTAAATAGTTTCGGATCTTTGTTGTGGAAAATCTTAAAATGGCGTGAGAGGCTGTGTTTATTAAATCCCTTTTTGATGTTATTCACATGTTCCTCTAGCCTTTTGTTAAGCATTCTCGTTGTCCTGCCGACGTACTGTAACCCACAGGGACAGCTTGGTAAATAGGTAACGAATTTACTGTTGCAAGAGATAATATTTTTTATATCATATTCTTTGTTGGTTACACTCGACTTAAATGAGGTGATCTTTTTTCTGATCAAAGTAGTTCTGCAACAGATGCAATTCCAGCAGGGATAGAATCCTACTCCATTGAAAAATGACATTTTATGTTTGGGTGGGTCAAGGACATTGATGGCAACTTTAGTTTTTAAATTTGGTGCCTTCCGATATATCATTTTCGGTTTGTTTGGTAAAATCGGTCCTAGGGTCTTATCCCTTTTAAGGATGTGCCAGTGTTTCTTAAAAATTTGTTCGAGTTGCTTGTACTGAACAGAGTAGTCTGTAATAAATGCAACTCCGGGGGTCTCTTTAGTTTTAGCAAAACAAATGACAAACGCACTCAACAACTTGTCACCAGTTATACAGTAAGGTGCACACGAAATGGGCCCAGAGTTAGGACCGCACTATGAGAGGTGCCTTGGCACGGCTGTGCGGCTTTCACATTTTCTGCAGAAGACGTGTATCCAAACCTCTGTTATTAACCTTAGTGGTGAGACAAGTTGTTTTACATGCTGGTTTGTGAGTGTGCCATGATACCTTTCTACTGTTTTACTGTTTAAAGCCCATTTCGTGTGCACCTTACTGTATTACTGGAGACAAGTTTTCGAGTGCATTTGTCCTTTGTTTTGCTTGACCGATTTGGTGCAGTGACGCATGGGGGTTCTCAGCTGCCATTTGGATGTGCGGGATCCCTTGTGTGTTTCTGTGCCTTTAAGGAGGCTGGGCTTCTTCCTGACAAACCTGCACCCAATTTGAAATCTTCTGCCCCTATGTGCTCCAAGATGGAGACTCTCATAGTTTAGAGTTAGGACCGCACTATAAGAGGTGCCTTGGTGTGGCTGTGCGGCTTTCACATTTTCTGCAGAAGACGTGTATCCAAACCTCTGTTATTAACCTTGGTCGTGAGACAAGTTGTTTTACGTGCTGGTTTGTGAGTGTGCCATGATACCTTTCTACTGTTTTACTCTTTAGTTTTAGTCGGAGGTTTAAGTAATTCCCACCTGTTTTTCTTCAAAGTGGTATCTTGGATTATTTTTAATTTGTCCTCCATATAACCCTTCTCCTTGAACCTTTCAGTTAGTACATTGGACTGTTTTTTAAAGTCCGCATCACTGGTGCAATTTCTTCTGATTCCGGTGTATTGACCTTTGGGAATCCCTTTAATCCAGACCGGATGAAGGCAGCTGGATACAGGGATATATCCATTCCTGTCAGTAGGTTTAAAATATGTGCTTGTTTCTAATATATCTCAGTTTATCTTAATATCCAGGTCCAGAAACTGGATATTTCGATCACTTATGGTGCTTGTAAAAGTAAGATTATATTTATTGGTATTTAATTCCTCAATAAATAATTGTAAGGGCTGCGTGCTGGAGAATTTCGAGATATGTGAGCTATTTATAGACTAGTTATTATAATACTTAAACTACTGAGACATTTTCTTTCATCCTTAAGCTAAATGATGTTAACTCTCCTACTGTGTCACCCTGAAATGACAGCATAATGAAGATATTATCATATATTTGCATCACTATAGCCAGAGAAATCCATTTTCTCTAGAAAATCAAGAAGCAAAGGACCAAAGTACATGCAAATATGCATAAAAACCGTAGTACATTTTGTTACTGAAACCCAGAGTAACATATTGGTATTATAATATAGGAGTCAATTATAATACAGCAGTCATTTTACACATGCCGAATATGCACAATTTTTTTTTTTTTTAGAACTGTGAGATTTCCAAGTGCGTTCAATCTATGGATTTGTAAAAATACTGTTTCAAAAGGCCATGGAGGCACTCCCTTTTTGTTCTGTTTTGCTGTATTAAAATGGAGTTATACAGCCCCTCTTTTGCACACCCCGGGCTCCTTTTGCCTACTTCACTAAGCTTTAGCTTGAAAGGGCTAGTCTGAAGATCAATGTGCACAACATCCATTTACTAAACTTTAGGCATGCTTGAAGCAGCACTGCTGAAGAGACATTGTCACCTTGCCCATGCTTGTCATAGTTGCGAAGTGTTCCAGATTCGGCAGGACAGTCCTAGGATTTTGAACACTGTCCTACAGTGTCCATGTCCTGTCGACTACCCCACAAGATCCAGAACACATGGCACTGTCAGACTCAAAATGAAAAGACGTTTGTTGCACTGCTTTGCTCCCCGTAGCATGAAGATAGTAAGATGTAACACAACAGAGGTGGGGGGAACAGACAAGTGCTGTAGTGATGTTTCAGGACTGCCCCTTCTCAGTCCCTCCTCTTGCAGACTAACTTGTGCTAAGAAACAGAGGCTGTTAGGTGTCTATTTGCCATCCAATCTGCCAGAAAGCTATGTGTAAGTATTTCTATAGATTGGGCTTCAAGTGACAATAAACTCATGCATTAAATCTTAAAAATGAATTCAAGTACCTAAACTATTAACAAAAATGTATCTTATTTGTGTATCACTCAACTGTAGATCCTCAAATCATCTCTGAATTCATGCTGACACTGTCCTTCCTTCTCGAGGGTGGCTAATTTTGTTCCCCATGGCCCCTGTGTGTGTTGTAAAGTAGCCGCCGCTCCAAGCTTGCTCCTGTGATGGACTTAGTTTACTCATTTGTATTGGGATTATAGTCCATCTCAGGAGCTACTCCACTTCCATCACTGGTGGCTACTTTACAATACACACAGGGACCATGGAAAAAAAAGTAGCCACCCTCCAGAAGGAAGGACAGTGTCAGAACCAATTCAGAGATGATTTGAGAATCTACAGCCAAGTGATGCACAAATAAGATACATTTTTGTTAATAGTTAAGCTACTTGAATGCATTTTTAAGATTTAACTCCTGAGTTTAGTGTCACTTTAAGGGGGTGACGGCCTGGCTTACTACCCTGTTTCCCCGAAAATAAGACCTACCCCGAAAATAAGACCTAGTACTGGTTTGGGGAATTGCTAAAATATAAGACCTACCACGAAAATAAGACCTAGTTGTGACCATACCCAGGGCTGGTGGTGGCATAAGGGGGAACTTGAACAGTCGCGGGAGAGACAGGAGAGAATCAGCGGTGCCAACTAAGCCAGCACTAGAGGAAGCGAGGCGGCACCGGAGGGATAAGCCAATGCCTCCTCTATAGTGCCTGCTCCTGTCACAGGTGGAGTGATACCAAATGCACTCCGCCTGTGAGGAATGGATAGTGAAAGTGCGCTTCGCTCATTCTGGCCAGCGATTGGTTAGCAAATTGCTTTTATTCATACACTTATTGAAAATATTTAATGTATGAAATCCTGTCACGTACCTGGGTAGGGACCCTGAGATGATGAGTTGCCTCTCGTACTGCTTTAGTCCAAAGAACCCTTGATAGAGAGACAAGGAGTGTAGGGACAATAGAGTGGAGCGAGTGCCAATTTTGCTGGTTGGTATCACAGGAACTTTGAGAATACGGTTGTCAGAGGGTTCAAATTGATGAGGAGAAGTAGTACATCGGTGAGATGAGGACAAGATATACGCCAAAGTCAGCAATAGACTGGTGATGCAGTGCCAAATCAGCAGGCACAAAGTCAGGAACAGGCCGGTATAATAACTTACAGATAGCGTGGTAACAGGTGATCCGGCATTCCAAGTATGTATATCCTGCTCCACACAAATTTTCCCCTGTCCCGTATATGTTCGGCTCCAATATATAATTTGTGTCACATATAAAAAGAGGTAATAGCCATAGCGTAATATAGATAAAAATTATTTATTTCTTAAAACAATAATACCACTCACAGCACTTCAGTATCAGCATATTTAAAAGCCACTGCCTCTCTCATGCCAGGGTCAATACTAGAACAGAAAAACAGAAGTTGCAGACTGGTCAAGGAACAAGCCTGGTCAGTAATAGAAATCAATCTTGGTAAGGATGCATGGATTGCAGGTCACAGTAGTACTAAAAATCTTTCAGCACTAAGACACGGCACAGTTTAAATAGCCTGTTTAGTCCCACTGTGAGCAATAAGTGTCCACACATGCATGTGCAAACACCATGAGCTGGGCACAAAACACGCAGATGGATAAGTTACAAACGTGCCCATGCACACAAACATGCATAGGTGCTCAATTCCAGCAATACAGGAAACCAATGCATTACTTGAGAGGATGTGGTTTGGAATTTCTACATCCTCACCTTGGTCACTCTTTTCAGGGTTAGTGTCAAAGCTGGGTAGCATATTTGTCTTTTTCAAGGATACAGGACCCATACAGTCTCTAAATTTACTGTGTGCATATGATTGGATTTTTCATTTCTCAAATATTCCTGATGAAATAATAGAAATAGAAGAATAGTGGAAAGGAAAGCTGATTCTCCTTCTTGTAGAAATAAACCTATGGTTGACCACTTCTCCTGAGTGCTTTATGGCAGATTTGAAACAATAGGATTCATACTGCAAGCAGTGTCTAACTTGCTGAGGCCTGGCAGGTGAGGATCTGCCTTTAGTAAGCTTTAATTCATGCAAAAGATCTGTAATTTCTGATTATGGTTACCAGGTATCTTAGAAAGTCTTGCAACCTTTTGAATACCGCTTCTAGGCTGAAATAACTCTGATCTAGATACTCCCAAGCAGTATGGACACATGTGCCCAGGTAATGAGGTTCAGTTTAATAGGTAGAAGGGACAACATGCCTGTTACTCCTGTGAGTAGTCACAGTAGTTTTGGGAGGCCGATGCTCTGAAGGAATGCCAGTGTTACCAGGAGCATCAAAGGTAACCAAGTGTCTGTTGCTCTGGCTTAAGGCTTAGCCCTTAGGGCTATTTCACAGCATCCGATTTGTGGCCGGAATGCACTGGATCACATTCCGGCCAGCTCACTTTGTTTTGGGGTGGGAGGGGCGTGGCAGTCCATTGAACTCAATGGCACCGCAGCCACACCCTCCGGCCGCAATGTGATCGGCTGCCCAGGAACCCGTGGCACGTCGGTGCCTGCGTTGTGGTCCGGTGCAGTCAGAAAAAATAGTGCAACAGCAATAAAACACATAATAAAACACATAGGGGTCTATTCACTAAGCTGCCGTAGGCTGCCAAGTGAACGACCAACCTGAAGGTAAGTGAGCCGAACGCTGTTCGGCTATTCACATCAGGCTGGTACGGCTGAAGTGCAGAAGGAGTTCGACTCCATGGCTACTCAGGCTACTCGCTGGTGTTCGGTCTATTCTTATAGATGCCGAACAGCAGTGAGTGAATAGCCAAATACCGCTGAGAGGCATTTGGCTTGGCTGTTCTGCTCTGTCCCTCTGTGGGACTGAGCAGAATAGCAAAATAGTTAAAGTAGAAAAAAAATAGAAAATGATTGTGCGGAGCTAGCAGTGACAGCTAGCTCCGCCCAACTGTTTTCTATTGGCTGGCGGATCTGCTGTCGTCAAAAAAAAAAAAGAAGCAAAAAAAAAAACATTTTCGCCATAGGAATGCATTGCTAGATTCCTATTGGCTATTTCAATTTGCAATAGCCAATAGCAAACTAGCTATTGCACCCGCCCTCTGCTGCTGTCAATCACTAGGAGGGACCTGATGGAGAACTGCAGGTCCCCTCTGCTGATTGACAGCAGCAGTGGGCGGGTGCAATAGCTAGTTCAAACATTCCACCGCCGAAAAACCTATGCGGGATTACGTTAAAACATGTGACCACGTCACCGGTCACACATTCTAACGTAGTCACAACTTTTGATAGAACACCCCCATCAGGGGGGTATGGCCGGTACCCATGTGAGGGGTCTGGGGGGCCTCTTACATGAGTATCAACTGTACCGGGGCGGCATGGCAGAGGTGACAGGGGAAGGGGTGGAGGAGGCCAGGCCCCAGCAGCAGCAGGTAAGAAGAGTTGGGAGGAGGTACAGGGAA
>NW_017306527.1:674182-678154 GCF_000935625.1 Nanorana parkeri | reverse complement strand
AAAAAAAAAAACATTTTCGCCATAGGAATGCATTGCTAGATTCCTATTGGCTATTTCAATTTGCAATAGCCAATAGCAAACTAGCTATTGCACCCGCCCTCTGCTGCTGTCAATCACTAGGAGGGACCTGATGGAGAACTGCAGGTCCCCTCTGCTGATTGACAGCAGCAGTGGGCGGGTGCAATAGCTAGTTCAAACATTCCACCGCCGAAAAACCTATGCGGGATTACGTTAAAACATGTGACCACGTCACCGGTCACACATTCTAACGTAGTCACAACTTTTGATAGAACACCCCCATCAGGGGGGTATGGCCGGTACCCATGTGAGGGGTCTGGGGGGCCTCTTACATGAGTATCAACTGTACCGGGGCGGCATGGCAGAGGTGACAGGGGAAGGGGTGGAGGAGGCCAGGCCCCAGCAGCAGCAGGTAAGAAGAGTTGGGAGGAGGTACAGGGAAGGGGATCCCGACGACCAGACCAGCCCACCTGGGACCCTGCAGAGCCCACCATAGGGAGTCTCAGGTGGACTATGCAGGATCTATGGTGTGCGCTGCAGGGTCTCAGGTAAGTCAACATGACCGCTGGGGGTTCCAGTGTGATCCGCTCCCGCGCCCCCCCCCCCGTCTTAGGAGGGGGGCCAAAGATAAAATGTTGCACCAGGGCCCTTTGGTTAATAGGTCCGCCACTGGATACACAACACATAATTTGGCCACCGACAACCTTTAGACAGAGACGGCAGGTGGCCAGAGGTGGCTTGCTGGAATGACAGCACATCCTCTGTTGCTGAAACTCTTTCACTGTAGGCACAGTGTCTGGGAGGGGAAGCATAAAGGACACAAAGGAGGATTTGGCTTAGTCAGGGGAGATATGTTGCCATCACAGGGCTTATTTATTTTTTTGTACTAGGTGTGCATTGTATGTTTATACACTTTTTTTCTTAAAGAAAAAGATCAGCTGCATGTGCTATTGTGTGACTAATGCCTGTGCTGTACATAAAAAAAAAGACTCATGGCACCCTCCATGTGTTGAACTAACAAACCTTTGATTGATACATAGAGTATATCCTAGTTGGAGATTGACTTCTCAATAGTCAAGCTATCCATAGACCTAGAAGAAAGGATGGACATGCAGACTTAACAATAAGTATAGCAAACTCCAGATTATCTTATCAGCTATGTCAAAGAACTACTGACATTCAAGAGCTGATAAGGAAGCAGTAATAGTAAGAATGAAGCTAATCACGTGATTATAACTTAGTTGATAAGGAAGAAAGCTGCAGCAGTTTAAATATATTCCTCAATAGCCACAAAGTATATAAATCCACCTTGTGTGCACCACATGCATTTGTAAGTTATTACCATCTAAATGTAGCTGTGACATCATCACTCTGCTGTACATAGCCTGTTGTAACAACTCTGCTACACAGGCCTAGGATCACAACTGCGGAGTTGGGATTTCACGGTCAGGTCAGCAAGTGGTCCCTTCAGCACTTTTAAATAAGAGTTCAAGACCTTTACATCATATCTGACCGTGGATTTGAGTTAAGTAGTAACTATGAACTACAACTGACGGGGTTAATGCGAGAGAGTGACACCCGGTGGTGAGCTCTGGTGTTACACTTGCTATGATTAGTGGACAGCACACATAGGGATCTTATCAAGCAGATATGTAATGATTGAGATGAATAAAGATGTTTAGAAGCAAAAAAAAAAAACATTTTCGCCATAGGAATGCATTGCTAGATTCCTATTGGCTATTTCAATTTGCAATAGCCAATAGCAAACTAGCTATTGCACCCGCCCTCTGCTGCTGTCAATCACTAGGAGGGACCTGATGGAGAACTGCAGGTCCCCTCTGCTGATTGACAGCAGCAGTGGGCGGGTGCAATAGCTAGTTCAAACATTCCACCGCCGAAAAACCTATGCGGGATTACGTTAAAACATGTGACCACGTCACCGGTCACACATTCTAACGTAGTCACAACTTTTGATAGAACACCCCCATCAGGGGGGTATGGCCGGTACCCATGTGAGGGGTCTGGGGGGCCTCTTACATGAGTATCAACTGTACCGGGGCGGCATGGCAGAGGTGACAGGGGAAGGGGTGGAGGAGGCCAGGCCCCAGCAGCAGCAGGTAAGAAGAGTTGGGAGGAGGTACAGGGAAGGGGATCCCGACGACCAGACCAGCCCACCTGGGACCCTGCAGAGCCCACCATAGGGAGTCTCAGGTGGACTATGCAGGATCTATGGTGTGCGCTGCAGGGTCTCAGGTAAGTCAACATGACCGCTGGGGGTTCCAGTGTGATCCGCTCCCGCGCCCCCCCCCCCGTCTTAGGAGGGGGGCCAAAGATAAAATGTTGCACCAGGGCCCTTTGGTTAATAGGTCCGCCACTGGATACACAACACATAATTTGGCCACCGACAACCTTTAGACAGAGACGGCAGGTGGCCAGAGGTGGCTTGCTGGAATGACAGCACATCCTCTGTTGCTGAAACTCTTTCACTGTAGGCACAGTGTCTGGGAGGGGAAGCATAAAGGACACAAAGGAGGATTTGGCTTAGTCAGGGGAGATATGTTGCCATCACAGGGCTTATTTATTTTTTTGTACTAGGTGTGCATTGTATGTTTATACACTTTTTTTCTTAAAGAAAAAGATCAGCTGCATGTGCTATTGTGTGACTAATGCCTGTGCTGTACATAAAAAAAAAGACTCATGGCACCCTCCATGTGTTGAACTAACAAACCTTTGATTGATACATAGAGTATATCCTAGTTGGAGATTGACTTCTCAATAGTCAAGCTATCCATAGACCTAGAAGAAAGGATGGACATGCAGACTTAACAATAAGTATAGCAAACTCCAGATTATCTTATCAGCTATGTCAAAGAACTACTGACATTCAAGAGCTGATAAGGAAGCAGTAATAGTAAGAATGAAGCTAATCACGTGATTATAACTTAGTTGATAAGGAAGAAAGCTGCAGCAGTTTAAATATATTCCTCAATAGCCACAAAGTATATAAATCCACCTTGTGTGCACCACATGCATTTGTAAGTTATTACCATCTAAATGTAGCTGTGACATCATCACTCTGCTGTACATAGCCTGTTGTAACAACTCTGCTACACAGGCCTAGGATCACAACTGCGGAGTTGGGATTTCACGGTCAGGTCAGCAAGTGGTCCCTTCAGCACTTTTAAATAAGAGTTCAAGACCTTTACATCATATCTGACCGTGGATTTGAGTTAAGTAGTAACTATGAACTACAACTGACGGGGTTAATGCGAGAGAGTGACACCCGGTGGTGAGCTCTGGTGTTACACTTGCTATGATTAGTGGACAGCACACATAGGGATCTTATCAAGCAGATATGTAATGATTGAGATGAATAAAGATGTTCACTTATAATATCACATACATGTCCAGTATAACATCAGAAGGTTGTAGACTAGCTATAACAGTCTTAAGCACACACTATACTTGTCAAATACTGAATTGATTAATCAAGATATGCAGTTCCAAAAATGATCTGAGTTAATGGCAGACTAGCCCAGATACTTGCGGTTTAGGAGCCTCTATCTGAAGTCCCTTTGATGGTCTCCTGTGGCTGAGTGTTACTTGCACCTAGGTGTCACTCCGCAAGGTTAGATGGAATTTGGATGAGAGGAGCCGTTTCAATGGGGTTCGCCCACGCTGGTGGGCTGCGGCAATGCTGCTCTCGGTCCCTGTACGGTCTGCGTTTGCAGAGCGTGAATCTTTGGCGTTCACTGTTGCACACAGTAGGACGCCGAAGATTTGTTTGGCCTCGACTTAAAAAGCCTGTTGCGCGTGCGCCGAAGGAGCCGATGCCCGAGGTGCGCGTGCGCCGAGTGGAGAGAGCCAGGCCCGTGGTGCGCATGCACGGTCACGGATCGCGATCCCGGAACGGAAGCCGGTAAGTCTCTTACACCTGTACAGAGAGCAGAGATA
>NW_017306527.1:667028-672515 GCF_000935625.1 Nanorana parkeri | reverse complement strand
CCCCCCCTTCCCCATTACAGGAGGGGTTGGAGACAAGACCAGTTACCCTGCACAAAAATACTAAGCTGAGTTACTGCACAGATCTGGAAATGATGCACAAAGCACAACCAGATTCCAGCAAGAATACAAATGCATCTTGTATTTAGACAATATCTGCTGATCCTGGAGTTCAGCTTTAGAATCCAACCAATATTAAGGCTGACGTGATTATGATTTAGAGGTCCTCTGTTCTGTGGAATGTGGGTGGAGAGTAAATATTAGGACAGTTCACAATCAGGTCCACAGTTTCCTCTATCTTATGATTGGGTGCCACATTTTTCTTTCTCTGTAATTGAATGTAATGGGGGAGTGTGTTTTGTTAAAAGAGATATGATTTTGTTGTGATTATTATACTCCAAGCTTAAAAAATGATCTGCCAAGATCCGAAACATAGCTGTTTGAACTATGGAGCTTGGTGTTTCACATTCTCCACTTTATTAATAGAAGCAATAAAAGGAGTATTCTAAACTGTTGAGTAAAAGTTCTGTGTATATTACTTTTGCTTTGGATGGATGTAACCATTTAATGCGCCAATAAGGGTTTAACTGTACCACAGCCACTGCTCTGAGAAGGCGTTTTTAATATGTTTAATAATGTGCTACTCACATATTGTCACAATTGCCAATTTGTTTCCTTTTCATTGTCATGACTGCAAGATTGTTGCCCATATACTTATTGGCTTGACAAACCATTTAATGTCTGCATATTACCACAAGTGCCTGTGTCTTCCCTGTATATCACCACTTTTACCCATATATATGCCCTCCTTACCATCTTGTCTTGAATTGTATTGTGATTGTAATGTCTTCCTTATATTGTAAAGCGCTGCACAAACTGTTGGCGCTATATAAATCCTGTATAATAATAATAATATATTATCATTTTAGTGCCTTTTGTTTGAATGGAAGGCCACATTAGTGCTGTATTCCTTTGCTTCATTCAGCTTGCCAAGCCCCTAATTGGCGCAGAACATCACGTGACCTTCAATAATGCTGTTCTCCTTGCAGAATGCCACACTCATGAAGGGGAATTTATAAAAACCAGAGCAGACAGAATCTGTTGCCCATAGAAACCAATCTGCTTCTCTTTTTCCTTTTCAAAACGCAACTGAACAAAGTGAAAAGAGTAGCCCGCAGTATTTTAAAGGTTTCCAGTTATGGCAATTTGAAAGGCCATCAATATGCATTATCTTCTGTTACAGATATACAACCACTAACCATAAGAAATGTGAAAGCAGTAAGCACAATAGTTATATATAGCATATGAAGCAAACATTATACATGTGAAAATACAATAATAAAGGCCTAGGACTTACAAAGACTTGTGTTTTTTAAGGGTCACACACATCCCTTTTGCCAAGCTCTTAGCAACCGGGGATGATCTTTCTGGTGTCCTGCCGAGCACCTAACAATCCGTGACGCCACTGGTTGCCATGAATTTGGTGGGACGCCGGCCAGAGTGTCCCAAGTTGCTAAGAGCTGGGTGGGGACATGCAGAGCCCTTACACATCTCCCCGCCCAACTCATAGCGGCTTCACTCTCCACCAGCACCCCATCCCCACTGGCAGCCCAAGGCGGGAAAAAGGCTAGGGACACCCCTGGATGTAATGCAGAGGTAGGCAATCTCAGCAATCCGGCTGTGTGAAATTACAGGTCACATAAGATATTGCAAAACATGATGGGATTTGTACTGGGTGTCCCCAAACTGCTGTATATAAACAACTACTGTATATGCATGTATAAGGTAGCACACAAACACGTTTTCATGGTATAATATATCAAAATGTCATTACTTTGGCTTGCTGTTCCATGTATTGTTTACCTTCATTGCACTGTGGTAACCTGAATAATACAACCTGTTATTGTACTTCAAAAGCTCAGAATTCAGAAATCCTGACATGAAATGTGACTGCACTGTGTGGGGAGAAAAGTGTGCGCAGAGTAAGCATGTGATCCAGGTGAGAAGGGGATCACCCAAACAAGGGACCCCAAAATCATTATAGTCTTTCTGCCTGCAGTCTAGTGGAGAAACTGGCATGGATACATGAGACTGCAAAGAGCAAGAGCGAGGAAAGACAGCCAAAAGAGTGAGGAGAGACAGCCAGGAGAGAGAGTGAGGAGAGACAGCCATGAGAGAGAGAGCGAGGAGAGACAGCAAGGAGAGAGAGTGAGGAGAGACAGCCAGGAGAGAGAGTGAGGAGAGACGGCAAGGAGAGAGAGTGAGGAGACACGGCCAGGAGAGAGAGTGGGGAGACACAGCCAGGAGAGAGAGTGAGGAGAGACAGCCAGGAGAGAGAGTGAGGAGAGACAGCCAGGAGAAAGGGCAAGGAGAGACAGCCAGGAAAGAGGGCAAGGAGAGACAGCCAGGAAAGAGGGCAAGGAGAGACAGCCAAGAGAGAGACCAAGGAGATAGCTAGGAGAGAGAGCAAGGAGAGACAGCCAGGAAAGAAAGCAAGGAGAGACAGCCAGGACAGAGAAAGGAGAGACAGCCAGGAGAATGTGCACTTCAAGACTTCAGACACCTCCTTGCTCCCCGAGTTCCAGAGTCCCTCCATGTCCCATGCCTCCTTCATGAACTCAAGTTGGAACACCAGGACCCTGTGGTTGCCTGTCTTCTTGACACCGTGACAGCTTGTGGCACAGGACTCAATACCCAGACTGCCCGGGTGAATCCAGGACAGGTAGCAACCCTAAACAGTAGAGGGATGACACAACATGGGTCAGGTCCTAGATCAGATTGCATTGCATGTGCAGAGGTCTATGAACTAGCTGTGCTGTCTGGAAGGAATGCCTTGATCACAGTAGATGCTACACAGAATTAGAGATCATGTGATCTGTGCTGTCCATGTTGGTGTATGGGGTGCTACAGAATAAGTGAATGGAGATTAAGTAGTCAAAATGTAATCTTTATTTATTGAAAATCTTGAAAACCTGTCAATTTATTTAAAGGTACTACCCCCTTCTTCAAGGCTGTAGAATAAAAAGTCAGAACATGTTATACATCAAAACAAACTAATAGCAAAGTTGCTTCAATCATGTGTTGCATATAAGAAGGGTGTTCGCTAATCAATTTATACATATCACACCAAGTGTGTAACTGCAGATTGAATATGTATTACAATGATATTTGTGTTCATAGAGGTATGAGGTTAAAGTCATTTCATTTTAGCATTTTCTGTTTTAAAGGATAAAAGTTTTTTTTTTTTTAACCAAATTAAACTGTAAAGCTGAATTCCAGCAGATATAAAAAAAATTATGCATTTAACTAAATATATAAAAAAATATATTTTCACATAAAAATAACATAAATGCTGGGATGTGACTTTATATTAGCCTCCTAAGCCAATCAGGTTCTGCTCCATGCATATGTGCTGACAGGGAACATGCTTACTAGAGGAAAGAGTGAGCAAAATGTATCATTTAGGCCCCGTTCACACCTAGCGATGGGTAAATGTGCATGAACGTGCATTTGTGCGTGTTTTTGACACTGTTGTTGCACATCAGCACATTCAGTCAATGAGCTGCCGCATGTGTGATAATCGAGGAAAAGTAGATCATGGATCATTTTCAGCTGTAAGCATTCCGTGTTTTATCCTGTGCGTTTGTGTGGGAAATAAACGTGTTTTACCGACCGCGTTTGGGGTGCCATTAACAACGAATGGCACCGCAAGCAAGTTGCATGCTTTGAATGTGTTGCATGAACGTGCCATTTGGCCCGCGTTCACACAACATCAGGGTGTGAATGGGGACTTATTGTTTCTGCTCCTTTTTTTTCCCAGGCACTGGAGGTGACATCACTGCATTCCTTAACTGTAATGTGTATGGCCCTTACACATTTCCCCATCCAGGGCCTTGCAACCTGGGATGCTCTGGCCGGAAAGGGTGCGGCAGGCACACTGCAAACAGGCCGCTCTGCCTGCCACCCCACCACGTGACCCTAAGAGATGCCGGCAACAGCCTCAGACTGCAACATTATAGGGACAGTCCTGGTCATCACATTCTATACAGTATATAGGACGTAAGGGAGAGGATGGACCAGTCCAGCAGCCAGCTGGGTTTGCTGTTAGGGTGAGTAAATCTCTGTTATTTTAATTTTGTAGGCAAAATGAGCACTTAACCCTTGCAGTGTGGGGGTAGTACCACTGAAATGGTTAACATTTTATTTTCCCAGCGTTCTTCTTTAAAACAAATACATTCAGAACAGAATAAAAATATTTAAAAGTATCTCAAAAAAATGATTATACCGGTAATAACCAAAAAACGTTTCAGAGTTCATGAGCCAAGAAGCTGGAAATCTTGAGACTTCCTAGAGCTTTACCTTTTGGTTTATCAATTTTTCTTCACAATGTGTATCGTTTTATCTTTTATTTCTGTGGAAGAGTTTGTTAATGTATAAACTACACCAGAGGACACTCATAACTCACATAAATCCCCATAAACTTCCTGAACCTGTCACGACAAAAATATGGCCACTGTCATACCTAATGTTTTTTATTTGTTAGTTCCCTGGTTGTCAATTTCATTCCATATGTTGTCTACTAAAAAAGTCGCTGACACAAAGCTCCATGCTTATTTAGGATCATTGATTCACAAGTAGTGAAGCTATAGGATGATCATGACTGCCAGGGAACTTTTAAAGTGCAAGACAAGACACAGAGAGCGCCTCCATCGCGTAAAAACGTTTTATTAAACAAATAAAACTGGTACAATGGTACTCACAAGAGTCGAATAAAAACAGGCATGAAATGGTCAGAACACGCGGTGCTTAGCCACCGGCTATTCGTCCTCCCTGATGGCTAACTTTTAAAGTGACACTAAACTCAGGAGTTAAACCTTAAAATGCATTCAAGTACCTTAACTATTAATAAAAATGTATCTTATCCTATTTGTGTTTCATTGAGCTGTAGATCCTCAAATAATCTCTGAATTGGTGCTGACACTGTCCTTCCTTCTGGAGGGTGGCTACTTTTGTTCCTCATGGTCCCTGTGTGTGTTGTAAAGAAGTCACCTCTCCAAGCTCGCTCCTGTGATGGACAACTATCTCAATACAAATTAGTAAACTAAATGTAAAATTGTAGTCCATTACAGGAGTGAGCTTGGAGCGGTGGCTACTTTACAACACACAGAAGGACCATGGGGAACAAAAGTAGCCACCCTCCAGAAGGAAGAACAGTGTCGGCACCAATTCAGAGATGATTTGAGGATCTACAGCTGAGTGATACACAAATAAGATACATTTTTGTTAATAGTGGGTTCTTGAATGAATTTTTAACTTCTGAGTTTAGTGTCACTTTACAGTCAGCTACTCTACAGGTTTAGTATACTGAAGATTAGCTAGCCCTGCACTGCCATCTAGTGGTCATTGCTATAATACAGTATCTGCTTTATGTGTATTTATCCTAACCTATTCTGTATATTTTTATATTATTATTATTACTACTATTATTAT
>NW_017306527.1:617166-666772 GCF_000935625.1 Nanorana parkeri | reverse complement strand
TATTATTATTATTATTATTATTATTATATTATACATATATAAAAGCATGAAAGACACATCTATGTGCTCCTGGACCATGCAGAATTAGTTTTTTCACCCAATACCAAACATAGACCCCACTCCCCTACCCGTGTCTCTCCAAATCAGATATACTGTAAATATCGACCACACTATCAGTTCCCCAAATTGTGTCCCTATGGTACTTCTGTCTGTATAAATGTTTCATAGTAAACATTCACTAAGTTTATGTGCAATCAAAGATCCATTTTTTTTGGTTTTAATTTCCAATGCACATGATTGGGTATTCAAGATACACTTCCTTCCACACAACAAAGACATGTTGGAAGGTTAATTGGCTCCTGTCTAAATCAGCCCTAGTATGCAGTGTGAATGAGTGTGTGTATGTGTATGTACCTATGAGATAGGGATGAGATGGTAAGCTCCTTGAGGGGAGGGACTGATGTGAATGTGTACTGTGTAAAGCGCTGAGTAAATTCTTGGCGCTATATAAATACCTGTAATAAATAAATAAATCAGATATTTCAAAGTGAACATTTAATTTTTTCCCCACAAAAAACATATTTTAAAGAACTCCAGTAAAAATAATTATTAACCCTTGCAGTGGGTTGCAAGCAATGCAAGCGTTAACTGTAAGATGTTTTTGTCTAGGTTGAAAAAATAAAAAGTTATACTCACCTGATGCCTTGTTCCGGCTTGTTCTTAGACCGGTCCCTGCAGCCTCCCTCCCCCTCCTCTGCAGCGGTCTAAGGTCTTGTAAATTATCACATTCTATACACAGTAAGGACGCTGTGGGACATTCCATCGCTGCAGCGATGGAGTCATGCTGGAGGGAGCACTGAGACAGCTGGCTGGCAGTTCTTCTTAGTTTTTAGATAGCATAGGTTAATGTTAAAACCACTGTCAAGTTTTTTTTTTTTTTGCTACCTGTGTCCCGCTCAGGAGATTTACCTTCACTTTCAGTCCTAGAGACATAGAAGGAAATGAGAGGAAATCTCTCCCAGTTAACATAATTTTAATCTTAGAGAGTTGTCATAAGAACAGGTGTCCCAATAGGCAAATTTTCCCTTACCTCTTGTTCTGGTAACAACTCTAAGTCCGGATTCATATTCCTCCACTTCAGCCAGAAGATGAAGGGCGATTAATCCCATACAAATGTATTTGGCTTTGAGAGGATCAATAAATATTAAACTCTTGCCCTTAATTACTGTATTTTACATTTAAAAAAATAAGCATGCGATAATGTTAATGGACCAAGCCATTGTTTTTCATGTTTGTACCAGGTCAACACACCATATTCAACTCTAATAATTTCCTGGGGTTACATGGTGATGTTGAAAAAAAAGACCCAAGTTCATGGGGTTGATATAAAAAGGACAGAGAATGCTGCTTTTGCTGTAAGGTAATATGTGAAGACACCTTTTGAGTCCTTCTGCTTCTCTGCAGAGATCCATCTATCTGACAGCTCTAGCGCATCTCTCCATCCAAGGTTACGGTAGCTAAGAGTACATTTCAGGGAATATCATCCTCTTCATGCAACCTGCAGAATTCTCTTATAGCTTCCATTGATACTTTGTAATTTTGTTTTGATTTACTTATTCCCTTCTACCCTTGAGATTCAAGCCATCTTGCATATTTAATATGTTTAAAATATAGTCCAATTAGAGTCAAGGAAAAAATATGCATTGGGATAGACATTGCACTGATAGCCTCCATTTTAATAGTTTCACCTCTACTTTCTTATTATAACAGTTGTGTATTGAGTCCTCTCTGTGATAGGAGATCATAGGGAGATCAGTACTAGATCTCCCTCTGATCTCCTCTCTGGTGTCAGAATACAGGAAGTGATGTATATTACTGTCATTCCTGGCTATAGAAGCTGGAGAGAAGCTGGTGAAGCAGATCTTTGCTTCATCAGCTCCATTGGGGGTCCCTACGCGACATTAGGAGTCTTAAAGACCTATGATATCTGCATAAAGAGAACTGTCACTGTAAATTGGCAATAAAGTTAAGTGTGAAAAAATGTAAGTATAAAATGAAAGTAGCATAAAAAAATTAGTCACATATAAAAAAAAAAAAACAATACAAAAAAAAACCATGCATCGGGTGCATCTACGTGCGAAAATGACGATTGCGGCCATTGCGGCGCCTATGTTACATATCCCCGCAAACGTCGGAGTGAAAGTAATAATTTTAGGACTATCAATCACTGCTAACACTAACTAAAGCTTTTAAAGTGTCGCCTATGGCCAATTTTGGGTATGGTAGTCTTTTGAGATGTACCCATTTACCCCATCTTTTATATTTTACCAAAAAATGTGGGTAATATTAAACGTTTCATAATATAATGTAGGGAAACGTTTTTGTTTTTTTAAATTGTCGGTACCTTTTTTTTTGTTATTTTGTAAAAAATTTAAACCGCAGTGGTGATTAAATACCACCAAAAGAAAGCTCTATCTGTTCCCAAAAAAATGGTACAAAATTAATTTCAGTACAGCGTTGTATGACGGAATAAATGTCAGTCAAAGTACTGCAGGGCTGAATACTGAAAAATGGTCTGGCCAGGAAGGGGGTTTAACACCCCGGTCAGCAAGTGTTTAAAGAAAAAGCATAATGATTGGGTCGGGAGGGTGATAAGCTCCGCCCCCACGAACGAGTGTGAGTCAAAGCAAGATTGTCCTGGACACTCAGCGATACGATGCTGCTGGGTGTCCATGACAATCTTGCTCTGACTCACACTTGTGCGTGGGGGTGGATGGCGCAGCAGTATGACAACTCCGTGATGCATTGAGGGTTGCCCTCTATAGACAAGCGTTTCCTTGACAACCTGCGGCCGTTACCCGCTACATCAGCTTCATTTGAGCAGCTCCAGAATGTTGACAGTGATGTTCACGTTCTTTATGTGTCATCGGCCAATCTCTTCAGTCTGGTGAGATTCGTTTTGCATGTCTAATGACATTGATGCGGTTCATATCCATTGCACCTTAATTACAGTCTTTGTTTACTTTATTTGAAACATTAATGGCGGGAATATGACGTCGTTATGATGTCAGGGGGTGGGGAGATATGTTGATTTGTCTCATTTCTTGTTATAGCATATGTGTATATATTGGTTGTGGCTCTTTACCATACAATGTCTACTCTGAGCCTGATCAAGGGGACCCTGCATGGCCCCCGAAAGCGCTTGATATCCTGAGTGGCATTTATCAAATAAATGGATTTGCACTGACTTACAAGTTTCTGTCGTGCTGGTGACATCTATAGCTAAAGCCATTGGAGGACATGACCCTTCACTTCCTGTGCCATAGTCACAACAGGACGGAGGGGAAATGCCTAGTAGTCACCAGAATTAGTGTCCCCATTGCAGTATTTTTTCTCTATTCATGTTTTGGTGACAACTGAAAATACTGGATTTTCTGTCACCTGATTTTCCTGATATGATAACAGTCACCAAAACAAATAACAGTGGTGAATCTTCCTAATAAAAGCTGTAATCACTCTCCACTCCAAAAAAAGTTTTGGCTTCAGTTCTAGTTTAATAAATGCACATTCTTCTTTTATTAACCTCCCTGGCGGTAATCCCGAGTCTGGCTCGGGGTTAATTTTCAATGCTAGGAGCGGTAACCCCGAGCCAGACTCGGGGCTGCAGAAAAAAGTGACACTCACCTTGTCCCTGCGATCCCGCGGCGTCCTCTGCTGTACGCGGCTCGAAAATGAAACTAAAAGCCGACATCTGATTTTTATTTTCGTTTTCGAGCGTCACAGCCGGCGGGAAATTCAAAAGTGAAAAGTTGCAATGTACACAGAATACACACAATACAATGTAATCTCCTATGATTACACTTATGTATCAAACTATTTCACTTCAATTTTGTCCCTAGAGCTTTGTCCAGTGCCCTGCCTGACACTTTTTCACAATTATAAGAAATTATAATATAATAAATAATTATAAAAAATTATAATAAAATAATTTAAAAAATGGTCCAGTAAATGGGAATTCTGGGGGCGTTGCCTGATCCGTACCACAGTAAATAAAGTACCAAGTTCGCACATCACTGAGCTCGGTCGCAGAATCCTCGCTGTCCTCACTTTCAGTGTCTGTTGAGGAATTTCCCAACGAATCGCTATCACTCAATTCTGCAAGTAGTTCTAATTTACTATCGCTGTTTTCTACCTGGTCTAAAACCGCTTTTGACCTAAAACAGCGACGATTCTGCGACCGAGCTCAGTGATGTGCGAACTTGGTACTCTATTGACTGTGGTACGGATCAGGCTGCGCCCCCAGAATTCCCATTTACTGGACCATTTTTTTAAATTATTATATTATAATTTTTTATAATTATTTATAATAATTTATTATATTATAATTTCTTATAATTATTTATAATGTATTATATTATAATTTTTTAATTCCGTGTTTCAAACTTTATCATACCTGGGATGTCTGCTGGACTCTTGTTTGGACCGATTTAGGTGAGTTTTTCCTAAGATTTACTAAGAATTGCAGGCCTACAATAGATAGCACCAAATTTCCATACAAAAAATTGTACCGCTTTTGGTACAAAATTCCTGACATAATCATACCGCCAGGGAGGTTAAAGTGATAGTAAAGTCAAAATGTTGTTAAGCTACAGTGGTACCTCGGTTCACGGACTTAATTGGTTTCACGATTCTGGTTGCGAACCGAATTGGTTGTGAAACTAATCACATTTTCCCATAGGGATCAATGTAAATCAGGTTAATCCGTTCTGAACCATATGAAAACAATATTTTTTACCACAAGTTTCTTTTTACCACCATTCTTGCTCTGCACATTCTTGTCATCTTCAAGAACGCTCTGCACATTCTTGTCACCTTCAATAACGCTCTGCACATTCTTGTCACCTTCAATAACGCTCTGCACATTCTTGTCACCATCATTAACGCTCTGCACATTCTTGTCACCTCTCTGCGCTTTCTTTTTCCCACCATGCTTGCTCTGTACTTTCTTGGGAGCCATGCTGGATTGAATACAGTAATACTGTACAGTACTATGCTACAAAGCACACAAAAAAGCTTCACAGTAAGTGTCCACAGCCCTGCCTGCAACCGCAATCTCGAGTACAGGAAGCCACGACCATGTGTCAGAGCGGGGAAGATGGCCACGGAGGCAAAATTTTGACGAACTTCCTGGTCCCGAACCGAATTGTTTGTGAACAGAGGCGTTCGTGAACCGAGGTACCACTGTATTTCAAATGCTGATTAAATCACTTTCAATGGATGCTGTTCCTTGACATATGTTTGAGCTTCCTGCAGAGTCAGCTGGTCCTCTGATGTCCTGTTTTAGGGTGGTTCCTTTCCCTTGCAGGGTCCTATAGATCCACCCTTGTGTGTGTCAGACACAGCAACGGAAGCCACTTCCTGCTTCCCCTTCTCCCAGGTAGTAGATGGATAGCTTCTGAAGACTGCTCTGTCCCTTGTGACCTTGCACTGGACTTGAAGTTCAGGGAAGCCGAGCTGAGAGAGTTGGAGCTGTTCTGAAACATTATTGTGGGGAATTTATCAAAACTCAAGCAGAATCTAGAGCAGTTGCCCATAAACCAATCAGCATATCTTTTCAGTTTGCTCAGGTAAGATAGGAAGATGGGAGAGAGTTCAGCATCTTCCTCTTTGCTGATCTCCCTTCGTAGTGTGAATGCGGAAGTGATGTGTATTACATCATTCCGCATTCACCTGTCAGTCATCTGGCTGCTATAGCCAAGGAGAAGAAGCTGATGAAGCAGATCTCTGCTTCATCAGCTTCCTTGGGGGTCCCCAGGTGACATTAGGCGTCTTAGAGACCCCTAATGTCTCCATAAAGAGGACCTGTCAGTGTGCCTTTGCTATTATATAGGGTGATTGTTATGCCCCTCTGTGATAGCAATAACATTAAGTGCAAAAAAAATGAAAACATAAATCAAAAAAGTAAAAAAAATAATAAAAGTCACTTATAAAAAAAAAAAAAAAATGTTTAAGTCCCCCCCGTTTACGCACATATAAACAAAAATCAGATGCGCCAGCGCGCAAAAACGACAATTACGCTACACATGTTACATATAGCCGCGAACTTCGAAGTGAGAGCAATCATTTTAAGGCCATCAATCACTGGTAACACTAAACTGATGAGCAGTAAAAACGTTAAAAGCATCGCCTATGGCCAATTTTGGGTATTGTAGTTTTTTGAGGCTTCGTGGGCGCGCGCAATTTTAAGACTTGACATGTATGGTGTCGTTTGACCCGACGTGACCCTGTCTTTTATATTTTACCATAAAATTGGATAACAATAAATGTTTTATCATTTAATATAGGAGACATTATTTTTTTTGTTTTTAAATTTCGGTAATTTTTCCTTACTATAATCTGCCGCCCCGAGGCCTGGCCTCGGTGGCCTTGTGGGAAATCCGGGCCTGGCCATGTCTCTATTTTTTTAATCAGAACTGCACCCAGAACGTCTTAAGGAAGAAAGCAGCTTGCAAGTCCATATTCCTATTCGTGTCTTAGAGCACAGAACTAGAGATGGGTAGCTCATGAGCGATCCGGATCTATTGAGCGGCTCCCTCAGAAGAATGAAAGAGCGGCGGCTCAGTAAAAATGAGCGGCGGTTCTTCTGGTCTGTGCTCTGTGGATGGAATGTAGAAGCAGAGAGTGGGACAAGAGTGTAATCGGCTCTTGTAATATTATCCTAGAGTAAGAGCCAGATTTCTGACAGCCCCGCCCCACCCCTGCAACCAATCACATCTGTGAGAGACGGATCAGTGAGCCCAAGAGACAGATCTCAAGAGTCAGACAGACTCAGGAATGATTTGGTTCTTTCGCATCTTTTAATCTGGCTCTCAATGGATCAGGAATTATATAGTTCTTCCGCTCCTCGTGCCTTTATGATTATACAGCAATGCAGAATTGCACCAACTATGTAGGACTACAAGTCCCAGCAATGCATTATAGTGTGTGTGTTTTGGGGGGTGCTGGTGGTATTTTGCATAGCTGATTTGTATTATAATGTATTGCTGGGACTTGTAGTCCCGTATAGCTGGTGGTATTCTGCATTGCTGTATGATGATTATACAGCAATGCAGAATAGCTTCAACTATGTAAGACTACAAGTCCCAGCAATGCATTATAGTGGGTGGGGTGCTACCCTAGTAAAAAGAGCGGTTTAGTGAACCATGAGCCATTTACAAGATCCGGATCTTTTCAGTGAGCGATCCGTTGAGGAACGCTCATGCAGATGAACCATTTTGCCCATCTCTACACAGAACAGCACGCTGTGGACCAGTATGCACATATCACCCTGCGCCATGCCCGCTCCCGTGCGCATCCTCAGGGCTCACACTGAACACGCCCATATGTAGTGACGTCCTTCTCGCGCTCCCGAGTCTCTGGGACGCGTACGCCAGCGAGCACGCAGTCAGGGATTGCCCTATACGGCTTCTTTCAGGCTATAGGTTCCCCTGCCTCTGATTGGATTGGTTCCTTGTTGTCTTGGTGACGGCAAAAAAGGCGGGGCCGGTAACTGGGGAGCTGTTGTGGGTGCTGGAGGATAAGTAACGGAAGATCGGTCTGGGTGGAATGTTGTGTTAGTGCTTTCCTTGCGTTATCATGGACGGGAGCTCAGCGCCGGTGAGCTGACTTTTCTTCGTTGTCTTATGTGCTGTGTGTTTATTGTTCGGTGTTCTTGTATGGAACCAGCATGCATGAGTTCAAGTGACACTGCACGCTTATTGTATCTGTGTCTATACGGTATGGAAGAGCAGTGTTACAGTAGACTAGGCAAGTGGGTCACCAAGGCTCCATTACTGAAGTATCCCTTTACTGACCAGGGTACTTATTACCCAGGGCAGACAAGGCAAAAGTACGTGAAGAAAAGAAACTTACAGGGGCATATTAAAGTACTCCCATCCACGTTGTACTTTCTGCAAGAATCCAATTTAAAGCAATTTTTTATTGTTGGCGTTTAGAGGCTATTGTGTGTAAATTCATTTTATTGTCTAGAATACTGATTTATCCTAGCCAATAGAATGAATGTATGTGTATACGCATGTGTTTACGCCTTCTTCTGAAATTAATCGGTCCAAAGATCCCTGACACAGGTTTCCTCTGCACACTCCCTATGGAGCCAGACTTTCATGTGCGCTCCCAAGAGAGCACCTGCTGCAAGCCATTGCTACAAAGCTGCCTGCGCTGACATGCCCAGGGTAGCCAGGGAGGACTAGACACTGTGCGCATGTGCAGTGTCACTTGGGATTCTGGGAGTTGTAGTCCTGTGGAATGGATCAGGAGTGCTGCGGTGAGTGCGCACTCCCCTACTCGAAGTTTAGGGAAGCGCACAGAGCAAGCTGGAGGCCAGCAGTTCAGAAAACATTGGTGGGAACTGAAGCGTCTGTACATTATATTATGCAAATATTTTATGTCCTGCACTTAACTGCCTGATACAAATGTAATTACTATAAAGCTGTGAGGGTTTAGTACTACTTTAAACTGGAACTGTATGGAAGTGATGATTAGGCATGAGCTCAGGTTCGGACTGAAACAGGTCCGAACCTGAGCTCTATTGAACCTGGAAATACCCTGGGGTCACCTACACTGGACATAAACAAAGGGGCGGGATGCTTGTGCTGACATCATTGGCCTAATATGGCCATATTAGGTCATTGTCATTGACCATATATAGTCATGTGGCCATTAGAGGTCAATGATGTCACAGCATCCCACCCCTTTGTTTATGTCCAGCTGCAGGTGGGGAATTCTCTAATTGCTGCTGGTTGGGTGTTAGTGAATGGAGCTTCTTTCCGCATTTAGAGAAGGGAGCACAAGTTCAGGCTTAGTTCGATCCTAACCTAAGCTCATCCCTTCTAGTGATCTCTTTACCTACCCTTTACTGTGCTATCTGCCAGTGATGCAAGCTCCACGCTTTTCCTCATTGCTTTGTTTCAGCCATTGGTTTCAGCCATTGGTTGGTCACGGATGATGGAACTCCTATACAAACAAAGGAGTCACATTGCTTCTGCATCTTACAGATGATGGGACTGAACACTGCATTCAGTGTACCATTAAAGAAAAGAGGTAGGAAGAACTATCTGCAATAAAATTGCACCTTCTGACAATTTGTTAATAATTTAAAATAGAAGGAAAAGCTAAGCAATAACCCACCTTTTTAAATGGCGCCTTCCCACTGCTCTTATATTTACTGCATACAGTTTCAACTCAGTGGTAATACCTTTTTAATCGTTTTCCAAGCAGTCACATGATCATGAAGCTCCGACGAGTGTGTCAATGGGTGCAGAGCCAACAACGGCGCTGAATCCTTAGAACAGTGATATCACCTCACTGGAGTCTATAGCTGTAAGGCATTGTGGACCCTTTAAGAATGAACACCCCTCAGCTGCACAGGCAAAGTCGGCAGACACACTCGCCGGATCATGTGACCTTTTGGAAAAAGATTAAGAAAAGTTATTTGCATTGAGATTTCTTACAAACTGTATGCAGCACATTTAAGAGCAGTGGGGAGGCAAACGGTGGGTTATTGCATAGCCTTTCCTGCTACTTAAGTGTAGTTCCGCTTTACTTGCACAATTGGTGGCTGACTAAATACTTTTTTGCCCCAATATATATATATATATATATATGTCTGCTCAAGCGCCTATAGTCATCATGTTTCTAAACAGTCAGCTCCAACTCTATCAGCTCCACTCCCCTGGGTTTCCTGCCCAGTACAAGATCACAAAAGATAGTACAGTCTACATCATCTGTTAATCTACTAGCTTTGAGACTGGGGGAGCAGGGAGGAACAAAATGGCTTGCCTTGCTCTGTCTGTGTGTTTTGTGGAGGCTCGCACAGCTTACTAGTACACACTAGGGTGGCCCCATATGACCCTGCAAGGGAAAGGAGCCATCCTAAAACAGCTAAAACTTTTAAACATCAAGGAGCAGCATCCATTGTAAGTAATTTAATTAGCATTTGAAATTGCTTAAAAACCTTTTGACTTTGTGTAGCAGCACCGCATCAGGCTAGAAAAAGGTAGGCTGGGAGACTGTTATCTATTGGTTACAGCCATTTGTAGCAGTATGTCTGCTTTAGCTAGTCTGACACTGACAGCAGCCCCTCTCTTCTTGTATAACAAGTGATGTCAGTTCTGTATAGCACTGTCCTTTCCTGACAGATCTATGTCCAGGCACCCTGTAGAAGTAGTGCAGTTACTGCCGTGATAATGGCCCTATATACAGGAAGCAGCTTTTATTTGTTGATGCAGATTCTCTTTCAATTAATGTTCAGTTGGTTTTTTTTTTCAGGAAAAGGGAATGATCCTTTCACCTAGAATACTCTGCTTGTAACTTTGCGCAAGACAGAAGCAACTGTTGCAGCAACCTGGCAAACATTCCTACAATGCCCGGATCCTAAAGAAGTGTCTGCTGTCACTATAACGTATGGTATGAATTGAATTGCAACATCTGCTGTTGTTTTCTACTTTTTTATAGCATTGCACTGCATTAACTTTGTACTAGGGATGCACTGATATTGATATCAGTGCTGATACTGGGCATTTTCATGAGTACTTTTACTTGTGAAAATGTCCCGATACTAAAAGCTAATACTGGCCCTTTAAACTTTTAAATATATTTGGCTGCTGCATGCTTGCTGGTGACCTTGTGGCAGCCTTCCGGGGACCTCACTGTGCCTGTTTACAGCGCTGGCCTCACATCTCGTCCTACTTCTGGTGAGATGCTGCAAGTCCATCTGAGACCATGCACAGCCCTCCTGAGATCCTCTGCTGGAGACATCAGGCTGGCACCCCAGAGCAACACAGAGTATGTAGCTTCATATTTTTCTGCATTGCTGCATAATGTATTGCTGGGATTTGTAGTCCTCTATAGCTGATGGTATTCTGCATTGCTGTATAATGTATTGCTGGGATTTGTAGTCCTCTATAGCTGATGATAATCTGCATTGCTGTATATTGTATTGCTGGGATTTGTAGTCTCCATTGACACGCCATGGTTGAAGGAACTCCTGTGCATGCCCAAAGGAGTTACTTCGAACCAGCACCTGACTCTCACTTCTGATTGTATGTGGAGCTACTCATGAGGTCAGTGAGTAATTTAAAAAAAATTGATAGCAGGAAATTTCCAGCTGGCACCAAGGATAAACGTAAATTGGACAAAAATCAACCATTGTCGAAAGGAGTGGTACTGATTGGGCCAAGCAGATTTAGGCAGAAATTTGAGCTGTGTATGGCCAGTTTTAGAATGCTGGTTGCCTAACTGCTGTGCTAATCCCATGGTTTTAATACTTTCTGAGTTACTGAGCATTATACTGCTCCGGGCTCTAAGTTTCCTTTGCGTCATCACGTCCTATACAGTTTATAAGATGTGAGGATGCCGTAGGGACATACCATTGCTGGAGTGGAGGAGGGAACGGTCTAACAGCCAGCCAGCTGCAAGGTTCAGTAGTGTATAACTTTTTTTTTAAAATCTTTCTCCCTAGAAGAAAACGAGCAATAATTCTGCCCGGAGTTCTTCTTTAAGATGAACTCCAAACAGCCAAATACACAGATGAAATACATATAAGGGGGCAGTTTTACCTTCCAAAGCTTTTTTTCTCTGCTGCAATTACCTAACATGAAAAGAGAACTATGGCCCAACCTTTTTTGGGTCTCTTAAGGGTCACATTTACTATGTCCTCCTGTGACCCATAACTCAGCATATAGCACACTATTGGTGTGCTATATGCTGTGTATTACATCACTTCTGGTGTCACTGTGCACATTCTCCGGCTCTTAGAGCCAGGAGAAGAAGCTGGCGAAGCAGATATCTGCTTCCTTAGCTTCTTTGCGGTCCCTAAGTGACATTAAGAGTCTGAAAGACCCCTGATGTCCCTGTAAAGAAGACCTGTCATATTATATTTGCTATTACATAGGGGGCTTGTTATCCCCCTGTGTGATAGCAATAAAGTTGAGTGTAGAAAAAAAATGGTAAAAATCAAAGTAACATAACGCACGTGCACGCACATACGCAAACAAACGTCAGATGCGCCAGCGTGCAAAAAACTAAAATTACGCCACACATATTGCATATCGTCATGAGCATCGCAGTGAGAGCAATAATTCTAGGCCCATCAATCACTGTTAACACTAAACTGATGAGCAGTAAAAGTGTTTAAAGCGTCAGCTATGGTACATTTTGGTTATTGTATTATTTTTGCAGTTTCACAGATTATATTATGTTTCTGTGCACTAAATTTAATTTTAGTGTATTTTATCCCAAACATACTTGTTTAATAAACATTTGCACAAATACAGTGCAATATAAAAAATTGCAACTAACATCTTTTTATTCTACATGGCCTCAGCTTTCAGAAAATATATTATTGTTTGGGGGTTTGAAGCTGTTTTCTAGCCACACATTCAGATTTTATCATGTGTGTGCAAATGTAAGAAATTGCTCCTGACAGCAAGTGGTTAATAAATCAGGCTCAATGATATCTTAATTATATCCTATGAGCACACTGTAGATACACCTTTAGGTGTACCCTGGTGCACATTTTGTCAGGGCCCAAGAACTTGTAACGGCTCTTATACCATGTTTCAAAATGTCTAAGGAAATAAAATGTTGCCTTTTTGTTTTGGGAGTTATATATAATATGTATTTCAAACAAAATTATACTGCTGGTTACATACAACTGCTATAGAGCGATGCTTAGTAATAAAATGGCACAGTTGGCAGGAGCAGTTTTCCTGTTTGGTTCTTTTTGCATAGATACATTATGAATTACCGTATTTTGCGGTCCATAAGACGCACCGGACCATAGGACGCAGGGAGGTCCGGCGCGCCTTATGGAGCACTCGACAGACCGTAGCTTCTGTCACAGCTTCTATGACAGAAGCTGCAGGTAGTGACCGCTGAGACAGGTGGCGCTGTGATTACAGCGCCACGGTCTCAGTGATCACACAGAGCAGACGAAGAAAGTCCGTTCTTCGTCTGCTCTATGGTAATCTCCATCGTCGCCGCTGCTCGGTTTTAATACGAGTGATCTCATTAGATCACTTGTATTAAATGAGCAGTGGCTCCTACTACTGATCTCGATCGCCGCCGCCGCTGCTCGGTTTTAATACGAGTAATCTCATTAGATCACTCGTCTTAAACGAGCAGTGGCTCCTACTACTCGCCGGGCGCCCGAAACTGCATGTCTCGGGCGTCGGGATTCGCTCCATAAGACGCAGGCACATTTTCCCCCTCCTTTTGGGGGGAAAAAAGTGCGTCTTATAGAGCGAAAAATCCGGTAAACATTTTGTTGTCTCCAAACTGATTACATTTATTTGAAGTGTTCATATAATTGCTCAGGAAACCAGGCTTTTAAAGTAGTATTGAACTCTCAATTTTTTTTCTCTCAGTATTGAATCCAAATCAAAAAAATATACATTGCCCTGCAAAGTATTTCTTTACATTTTTTCCAATAGCTGAATAGCTGCTTCCAGCTCTCTTACCTCCGCTTCCCTGAACTTCCTGTCTAGTACAAGATCACAAGGGACAGAGCAGAATCTAGCTGCTGTCCATGTACTAGCTTGGGGCGGGGGGTAAATTCTTGCCTGTTGTATGTCTGCACACACACAAGGGTGGCTCCATAGGACACTGCAAGGGAAAAGAGCAACCTTAAAACACGATATCAGGATCAGTGCTCAGGGGACCGGCTAATTCTGCAGGAAACTAAGGGGGTTATCCACAAAGGAGCCGAGGGATCCAACCGTAGCTTAGGCTGATCCTGCAACTCTCTTCGGCCCCCGGAGCCCTTCGGTTCAGTCGAACCAAAGAACTGCTGTAGAGGCTATTCACAATAGCCGAGCCGCATGCTGCTCGGCGGCATTTAGATATTCACTCACTGCCGTTCAGCCCCTGTGAGAATAGGGGCGAATGGCAGTGAGTGAGCTGCTAGAGCTTCGGCTCAGCCGATCCAGATGTTGGATCGGCTGAGTCGAAGTCCTTCTGCACTACGGCTCAGCCGAACATGCAGAGCATGTGCGGCTGACCGAAGTGCATCCGATGTACAGCTGAAATCAGCCGCATTAAGCCGTGGTGAATAGCCGAACGCTGTTCAGCTCACTTCACTACGGCTCGGTTATTCACTCGACTGCCTTCGGCAGCTTTGTGAATAACCCTGTAAAGCATCCAAACATCAAGGAGCAGCATCCTTCGTAAATGTAATGCAATCAGCATTTGAAGTAGTTTAAAACCTTTTGACTTTAATATCACTTTAATGTTGGTATGTTCTGCTAGAGTCGCTTTATCTGATGTACATCTGTTATTTTATATGCAGCAAATCAGCAGCCTTGTTAATATTTAACTCTCAATTGCATTGTTTGCATATTCGTTTGTAGCCTGAATCTGGTTCTTGATGTTTTACATTTCTCTGAATCATTACCACTTTATTAGATACCAGTAGCAAGTAAAAGAGTAATTCTTTTTTATTTATTTTTTTCACGATGTTTCTAGGAATTTGATGTTGTGAAGAAAGGCATTTGTAATAATCAGCTTTGTAAATGTAATTGATTACTTTTTTTTTTAATGTTATTTTTTATTAACAACTGTTCAGTCTTTAGATGTATCGGTTATCACTTGAAGAAAACTAGCAGCTATATGCATAATTTTCTGTTGGCTACAATGGGTATGTTAGGATCCCCTTCATATTGCATGTTAACTCACATTGCATTCATTTTGAACAGGCTTCCTGTGCAGGACAGCAAACAAAAAATAAGCACGTAGCTTTTTTTCTATTCTTCATAACACATCTCACAGCTGGTTCCCAGATCTATGCTTATTGGTCCATTGCAACAAACTTTCTGTAGGGTGCGTTTGCAAGGTACATTAGGGTGCCAGCACACTGCACCGCAAGTTGAGCATTACTGTGTGTTGCATTGCGATACCTATGAAGCTGGCCCAAAGGCCTGTGTTGGCATAACGGAAAAATATAGATAAGAAAAGTCACAAAGTTGATCGACATCAAAAGTATTACCTTTAGTTGAGGAAGGTTATCTTTGTTGATTAGAGTTGTTTCATTACTCACTTTGTTCCACACATATTTTCTGATCGTTTTTAGTGCAACTAAACCCAAAACTGTTAGTTTTGACTAGAGAGGGTGTAAAATACCTGTCAGGTTTTTATTGCTGTCTGTGTCTCTGTTAGGGAGATTCACCCTCTGTTTGTCTTGGTGACAATTAGCAATGAAAGTGAAAGAAAATCCCAAATTTCAGGTTGTCACCAGGACAGGAATAGATGGAAAATCTTTCAGTCAGGACACTAGTTCTGGTGACTTTGCTGGCCACCGGGAAGTTTCCTCTCTTTGGAGTGATTACCTCTCACTTCCTGTTGTGGCTACTGGACTGGAAGTGAAGAGAAATCTCTCCAATGGGTCACAAGTGAAAAAAACTGACAGGGTTTTAAACCCTCCTTTGCTCTATCCAAATCTAAAAACAAAATGTTTTTGCTTCAGTTCTGCTTTAAAGTGACACTAAACTCAGCTGTTAAATCTTAAATAAAATTGCATTCAAGAAGAACCTTAACTCTGAACAAAGATGTATTTTATTTGTGTTTTGCAGTTGTAGATCCTGAAATCATCTCTGAATTGGTGCTGACACTGTCCTTCTTTCTGGAGGGTGGCTGCTTCTGGTCCCCATTGTCCCTGTGTGTGTTGTAAAGTAGATATCGCTCCAAACTCGCTCCTGTGATGGACTCTGAAATTGTAGTCCATCAAGGGAGTGAGCTTGGAGCGGTGACTACTTTGCAACATGCACATGGACCTTGGGGAACAAATTAGCCACCCTCCAGAAGGAAGGACAGTGTCGGCATGAATTCAGAGGATCTACAGCTGAGTGATACACAAATAAGATACATTTTTGCTACTAGTTAAGGTACTTGAATTAATTTTTAAGATTTGACTCCTTAGTTTGGTGTCACTTTAAGAATATGTTTGAGACTGGAGATTCTGCTGGAAAGAAAGCCAAGCAGCTCCAAGTCTGACACCCTTTTGCTTTACCAGGAATACTGGTTGCTTTGTAAAGGGCATTTCTACTTTTTCTCAGTCCAAGGGATCAGATCAGCTATTCTAAGGCAGCTTGGGAGTTGCTCTAAGGTATCTTGAGGACTTTGAGCTACTTAGCTTTTCTTAGCCGACGGCAACTCCTGTCTATGAATTCAAAACCATGCTGAAAACATTGTAGCAAAAAAATAAAATAATCTCCAAGTAGTCCTAGTGGCTGAAAGTTGCTTTTTAAGTAGCTCCACCTTGCTGATTTTAAAGCAGAACTAAACTGAAAAAGAAAAAAAAATGTGAGCGGGCAGGGTTTTTTGTTTTTTAAATTGCAGAATAGACTTATCTGTTTATTCACAATTTCCCCAGTCATCTTCCAGGACAGCCATCGAGATATAGGCTCCGCCTGCCTGCAACAGGAAACACATCAACCACATTAAATAAATAGACTCCTTCTTCCATCCCAAGTCAGTTTTTTTGTGTTTCCGTCGGCTACACAGGGACATCGTAATGTTTGTTATTTTAAGGGCTCATGTTTGTTGCCTTAGGGCTGAGCCTTACCCTGCTATGCATTGGGACCGACTCCAGGGTTACCTGCTGCAGTGCATACAGGGATTCCCTATCGGACCCCCACCCGATTCGCCCAAAAGGGAAGAAGTGTGCCTCTTGCTTTGCAAAAATGTCAGCTTCATGGTCCAAACCCTTGTGCAAAGTGTGTTTAGAGAAAATAGTGGCAAAAGAGTCAGCCAGAAGGTTTAAAGGGCTTTTGGACTCAATGAGGGAGGAAATGGTTAATACATTTCAGTCTTTCAGGTCGGCGCTCCAGACCCCAGTGAGTCCCCTAGTGGATTGGAAGGAGGAGTCTATTTATTTAATGTGGTTGATGTGTTTCCTGTTGCAGGCAGGCGGAGCCTATATCTCGATGGCTGTCCTGGAAGATTCCTGGAAACAGAGTTATCAGGTAATCAACTCATGTTTTCCTTTAGAACAGGGGTAGCCAAACACTGGTCCTCCAGCTGTGGTGGAACTACAAATCCCGTCTGGAACTACAATTATATCTGGATCCGCCCAGCTGCGTGAATGACAGCTGGCTCTGCCTATCTAGAGGCAGAGCCAGCTGTACCCGCCCCCTCCCCAGTCCGCTCCGCCAGGGGGGAATCCAGCCCCTCCCCTGTCACGGCAGAGAGCCGTGACAGAATCGAGAGGGGAGCGAACGCCAGTATGTGTTCGCTCACCTCCCGATCTACTGAGCCGACCTGTGACAGTTTCATTGTCACAGGTCGGCTAGAACTATGAGGTGAGTGAAAAGCACTCACCTCATAGTTCTCCTTTAACTTCTGATAAACTGTTAGGTTGGGCTGGTGGGGTATAATAAGATAGGCAGAAATGTGTACTAGCTGAGTTAATGATTCTTTCCACAAAGGAGCAGCTGTATCTACAGGTTGTGCTTTACCTCATTGCTAAAGATTTTTTTTTTCTTTCACAGATGGTTGGATAATGTCTAAATAAAAATGACTTGCTGAACCTTAATTTAGATCTTGGATTGAAAATGCCTGCAAGTAAGACTTAATACGGTTTTAGTTTTCTTCCTCTGTAAAGTACTTCTCCAGATTCATTTTGACTTTGCTTGTTTGTTTCTTTCTTCAGCGTATTATCCATAACTCAACAATTTTACATGTAGTTATACATTTTTACAATTTTCTTGTGAAAATAGCCAGAAACCCAATATGGTTAACAAAGTTTACAATGTGCGTGTAACCTTTTGTAAGGGTCTTCCTTTTGTCAATAGAAATATTTCTTTAGTTGCCTCCTGAATCTTAGTATGGAATGTGGAATAGTCCTATAACTAAAGTGTATGGTAAGCAAAAACCTTATGTTTTTTTTTTAACACTATCTGGGGCTCTATTACCCACATTTTTTGTGCTGCTGACGATGGTTTAACCAGACAGGAAGTGAGGGAAAATCTGCAACAAGGACACAAAAAATAAAATCTGACCAAGGTTCTAGCCTTCCTTTACTAAAAGAGGGCATTTTATTTCTCTCTCTGTTGGAGAGTCTTGCTTCCTCTCTGCTAAAATGGTGTCAGCAGGATAGAAAGTGAGGGAATCTTTCTAACAGAGCCCTGAATAGCGGTAAAAACCTGCTAGGGATTTATACCCTCCCCAACTCTATCCAAAACTATAGAAAAAGTTTTGCCTAGACATACACTTTAAGGAGATGGCTGGACTTAAGCAAGAATTTGAACATCCAGTTATAATTTATTATAATTGTGTAGTCTTACCAAAACTATATGGTTGCTGTATTATTATTAGGCTTTACTTAGTCTGAGCCTGCCTGGTAGTGGAGTCACCTGCATCTGACAGTTGCTGTCCTGTTATTGCCTGAACTCACACACTGTATCCTAACTCTAAGTGAATACCAGTATTTTAAGAATTCTCAAAGAAATATTAACATTTTATTTTATCTGCCAGGGGGCAAAGTGCAAATAGCGCTTGGTCCCGTTTGGATCAGAAGTCCTATTGCAGGATAAAAGCACGTCTTTATTTGTTAATTGCGGTTGTAGCTCCACCCCAGTGTTAAACCTAAAATATGGGTATTCCTTTGGGGGGAGGTACACCCAGCACTGAACCCACACCCCCCTCTCTTAGCAGACTTTTCGTTTACTATTATTAAAGAACTATCGGCTAATTGTTTTTCCCTGTAGTTCTCCTAAGGGTCACGGGAAGACATAAACTAGCGTTCTCCCGTGACCCAAAGCTCAGTATATCGCGAGCTACAGCTCGCGGTATACTGAGACCACGGCAGCTGGGACGGATCCCGACATTACTGTTGAGATCCACCCAGCTGCGTGATTGACAGCTGGCTCTGCCTATCTAGAGGGATATCTCTGCCGGCATTCCCCCCCTCCCCTGTCCATTCCTCTGTTACAGAGCATAGCTAGGAAAATCACTCCTGCTTTTTCTGGTTTAGCTTTTGTTTCCTGGGTCACGTGACTGCACAGTGGACAAAGGTATTCATGTAGATTTATTGTGTTAGAAAGAAATGACACAGGATGACTGGTGGAAGAAAATTATAAATTATGAAGCCTTTGGCAAGTAAAACGCATATATCAGTTATCACATATGTGTATAGTTGGCTGCTATCCTAAAATGTTAACAGACAAACAGTTCAAAAGTTAATTTTTGAAGATTCTGCTGTGTGTTCTTTGTTGCAGTAGAGAGTGAGGCTAAAGCAAGAACAAAGTCACGTTTTGAGGAGGTCTTCCAAAGCTACTCTGCTCTATCAGAAAATAAGAAGTTCAGGAAGAAGAAGCAACCTGAAGAGAATGTAGTAGTAAGTATCTCAGTCCTTCCAAGTCACATGAATGGGTTATGAACATTATTAACATACTAATTTTTCCATTCTGTTTTAACGTCGCCCACCTAAGATGCAGATACCCCAGAGTTAACTATGGAAAATCATATACAGTTGTGTGAAAAAGTGTTGGCCCCCTTTCTGATTTTTCATTGTTTTGCACGTTTGTCACACTTTTAATGTTTCAGATCATCAAACAAATTTAAATATTAGTCAAAGATAACACAAGTAAACACATCATGCAGTTTTTAAAGGAAGGTTTTTAAGGGAAAACAAAATCCAAACCCACATGGCCCTGTGTGAAAAAGTGTTTGCCCCCTCTGTGAAAACATAACTTAACCCTGGTTTATCACACCTGAGTTCAATTTCTCTAGCAACACCCAGGCCCGATTACTGCCACACCTGTTCGCAATCAAGAAATCACTTAAATAAGACTTGACTGACAAAGTGAATTAGACCAAAAGATCCTCAAAAGCTACACATCATGCCGAGATCCAAAGAAATCCAGGAACAAATGAGAAAGAAAGTAATTGAGATCTATCAGTCTGGAAAAGGTTATAAAGCCATTTCTAAAGCTTTGGGACTCCAGCGAGCCACAGTGAGAGTTATTATCCACAAATGGCGAAAACATGGAACAGTGGTGAACCTTCCCAGGAGTGGGCGGCCAACCAAAATTACCCCAAGAGCGCAGCGACGACTCATCCAAGCGGTCACAAAAAACCCCACAACAACATCCAAAGAACTGCTGGCCTCACTTGCCTCAGTTCAGGTCAGTGTTCATGACTCCACCATAAGAAAGAGACTGGTCAAAAATGGCCTGCATGGCAGAGTTCCAAGAGGAAAACCGCTGCTGAGCAAAAAACATAAAAGCTTGTCTCCGTTATGCCAGAAAACATCTTGATGATCCCCAAGACTTTTGGGAAAATACTCTGTGGACTGACGAGACAAAAGTTGAATTTTTTGGAAGGTGTGTGTCCCATTACATCTGGCGTAAGAGTAACATCGCATTTCAGAAAAAGAACATCATACCAACAGTAAAATATGGTGGTGGTAGTGTGATGGTCTGGGGCTCTTTTGCTGCTTCAGGACCTGGAAGACTTACTGTGATAAATGGAACCATGAATTCTGCTGTCTACCAAAAAATCCTGAAGGATAATGTGTGGGCATCTGTTCGTTACCTCAAGCTGAAGCAAACTTGGGTTCTGCAGCAGGACAATGATCCAAAACACACCAGCAAGTCCACCTCTGAATGGCTGAAGAAAAACAAAATGAAGACTTTGGAGTGGCCTAGTCAAAGTCCTGACCTGAATCCTATTGAGATGCTGTGGCATGACCTTAAAAAGGTGGTTCATGCTCGAAAACCTTCTAATGTGGCTGAATTGCAACAATTCTGCAAGGATGAGTGGACCAAAATTCCTGCACAGCGCTGTAACAGAATCTTTGCAAGTTATCGCAACGCTTGATTGCAGTTCTTGCTGCTAAGGGTGGCCCAACCAGTTATTAGGTTTAGGGGGCAAACACTTTTTCACACAGGGCCATGTGGGTTTAGATTTTGCTTTCCCTTAATAATAAAAACCTTCCTTTAAAAACTGCATGTTGTGTTTACTTGTGTTTATCTTTGACTAATATTTCAATTTGTTTGATGATCTGAAACATTAAAGGAGAACTATGGGGTCAGTGTTTTTCCCCATAGTTCTCCTTGGGGTAACGGGAGGACACAAACTAGCGTCCTCCCGTTACCCTAAGCTCAGTATACCGCGAGTTGACAGGATCGAGAGGTGAGGGAACCCGGTATGTGTTCTCTCACCTCCCGATCTACTGAGCCGACCTGTGACAGTCTCATTGTCACAGGTCG
Source organism: Nanorana parkeri (assembly GCF_000935625.1). Lineage (NCBI taxonomy): Eukaryota > Metazoa > Chordata > Amphibia > Anura > Dicroglossidae > Nanorana > Nanorana parkeri. The sequence goes on along the minus strand of NW_017306527.1, from coordinate 645,509 downwards.
GCTTAGAACTATGAGGCGAGTGGAAATCACTCATGTCATAGTTCTCCTTTTTAAAGTGTGACAAACGTGCAAAATCAGGAAGGGGGCCAACACTTTTTCACACAGCTATAGGTTATCTAACATTCAGATGCACCTTCAAAAAAAGAACTTCAGATTTAGCAAAAAATATTTATTTGCATGACTGCTGTAGAAAATGTGCAAATATATCATAGTAATTTGTCTTTCATCTGCTGGGATCCTAAATCCTCAGTATACAAGTGTGCTTTCCCAACAAACTCAACAATGAAATGTTGTCAGCAGCATTTTTCTAATCTTTCTGCATCTCCTGGACTGTTCAAGCAATAAAGACCTTACAAGCAGTAAATGTTTTTACACAGAGATAGAAAAAAAATCAAAATATGAATTGAGTCAGCGGCATGTCATGGTCATAGCGGTGGGGCGCGGTATGACTTAGATGAAGGAAGCAAGGAGTTGCATTATATGTGTACAGACAGTTCCACTGACCATCACTGTAAGGGGTTGTTCTTCCCACTAGGCACCAGGTTAGGGGGCTATTGTTGCCCCTGGCCACCGCTGTAGGGTGCTATTGTTGCCCCTGGCCACCGGTGGAGGGGCCTATTGTTGCCCCTGGCCACCGGTGGAGGGGCCTATTGTTGCCCCTGGCCACCGGTGGAGGGGCCTATTGTTGCCCCTGGCCACCGGTGGAGGGGGTTATTCTTGGCAGTGACCACTGTAAAGGTCAATCTTCTTGCCACTAACAGAGGTGTAAGGGGGGCCTTCTCTCACTGACCGCCAATGTAATGGGACACAATTCCATCTATTCATGCTTATCCAGAGAAAGAGCATAATGTAGATGAGGATACAACACAAATATTTGGCCTATGGGACACAAGACAAAAGTGGGTCTTCAAGTCAGTTTTAGGATCCATACATAAATAGATATGCTATTCAGTATTTAGATCTTTTATTTGGTTTCCCCAGGACAGAGATTTAAGGTTACATTTTTTTGTTGTGGGACTTTGTGGGGGAGTCTGTCAATGAGTTGCGTATACGGTTTCTGTTTGTGTGTCAGTTTCTTAAAATAATTGCTGACCTAATTCCTACATTTTTAACAAGTGAAAATTTTACAGTAAAATTAATTTGAGATATGTGTAGAACAGATTACTGCATAGTAAAAAATAGAATCAAAATCTTACATAGTGTTTTTAAGGTGTAATACAGGTAACTTAATGTGTCAAATATTTTTTTCCATATTTTGTTAAAGGGATCTTGTTCACATTTCATGTAATGTAAGTACTACACTTTTTGCTAACAAATGTTTATATTTATCTAACATAATATTAATACTCTTTTTTATTAGCTTGAAACTTTCAACAATCAATCTTACAAAGATACTTCAAGTGAAGTAGTAGCTGTTCATACAAGCAACACACAGGAAACACCTTTTAGAAAGAATATATTCAGGGAGCAGATAGCAGCTGCTGAAAAAGAAAGCGATGCAAGCAGCAAAGAGCACAGGAAAGCAAAGAGTGAAAAAAAGAAGAAAAATAAAACAGATGTGGGTGAGACCACTGACCAAAATGAATCCCAACCTAAAAACTCAGAGGGGACTAGTCATATTTTAGGACTTGAGGAGAATCGGTTAAAACATGGTAAGAGGAAGGAGAAAAGCGTCTTAAGAGAAGAAAGCTACCCAACCGATTTTAATGATGAAGACCAGCTAATTGAAGCATACCGACTTCAGGTATCACAGGAGGAGACCAATGAAATCAAGGAGAAGATAAAAAAGAAACTACAGGCGCACCTCTCAGAACATTTTAGCAGTGATGAAAATCCAAATGCTGTATTAGGCAATCAAGCTGAGAAGAAGAAAAGGAAGAAGAAAAAAGACTTGGTGGAAACTGAACCAGAAACAAGGTATAAAGTGATGTGCTTAAGGGCCAGTGATGGCAGGCTTTTGTTCACTTCATAACTGCTTCTGCCCGTTATAACTCTATGGAAATGCAAAAGATGCTAAAGCAGGTTCAATGCAGATCAGAAGCAGCTAACAACATGCAGGTCAACTGCACCTGCAATGAATTCTGAATGATCCCAAAAGCATCTCAAACTGATGTTGACAGCATTCTGCATTGGTCTTCAAAGCAAGTGAAGCCCCATTCATTGCAATAGCTAGTGGTCTCTTCACAAATCAATAAGTGTTCTCTGCAGTGTTATGCTTCGTAACACACCACAGGCTCCACACTGCAGCATGGTGAAATGCGAGCGCAGTGTGGCATACGCACTGTGGTGTTCAGTGGATAGTTAGATCCACTATCCATTATAAACAGACCCTTTGGGTACTGTATGTGTTACAAACACACTCGTACACATCTGATGTGAGTAGTGCTTTCTGTGTGCTTGTATTTAATTCTCCTTTATTCATTTGTTTTAATCTGACTAACATAGAGGAGGGTTAAAATGTACACATCATTTATTTGCAGACCTAAGGCTTTAAATAGGGATCAGAAAGACAGACTCTGAATTAGATTCTTTAGCTGATGACGGTTGCAGTGTAGTGGTGGTAAACTTTGAAATAATAGAGAGCCACAAGTGTGGTGCCTGAAGCTTCCAGAGGGCCGCACAATAGCGAGGTGTTTTCGTGCATGGGGGTACATTGCATTGAGTTAGGCAGTTAGACATCATTGATGTTAGGCTTGCAATAAAAATCCCAAGTATTGGTGTCAATTACCGCAATAATAGCCTACAGCATTGGTGTCAGTGACGGCTACTTCTATATGGTAATAAATGGATTTGCAAATTATTGTGGTGCGCACAAGGTAGATTTATATCCGTTGTGGCTGCTCAGGAACATATTTTTAAATGGAAGTTCAGCTTGAATGCAGTGAGGGCAGGCTACATCAGGTTAAGCATGCTAGGGATCTAGAATAATCTAATGTTGACTGACCTATTCTTGAATGACAGTTATCTTATTTGCCTTTTTAAAGGCATACATCGATATACTGTAAGCCACTAAAGCCAGGTGATATACAGAGGTATAAATGAATCCTAATGTGATGTTAAATATGGTATGGTATATTACTATTAGATTGTCATTAGATTTCATAGTTTTGACTCCATGATGTTGGCTGTTTAGTCTTATTTACAGAGTAATCATAGCTGTGTTTTGTGCTTTTACTTAGCGTTATGTCTTTGTCTGAACTGCAACACACACCGGCAGAAGTTGTCGATCATTCTCCAATTCATTCATTTTCTGAAAACATTGAAAAAACAGAAGATCTTCCTAAACGTAAAGGCAAGAAAGCCAAGAAAAAATCCCACACAGGTCAGCATTTAATAATATATCCGTTAGTCCTGTATACGTGTTAGTTATCCTCCCCATGCTCGCCTCCAGGACTTCTGCAGAGTCCACTTACCTCCTACTCTGTCCACCGTTATGGGATCCTTGAAAACTCATATCTTCAGGGAAGCCTATCCCCGTGACATAAAAACTGTCCGTTTACTTGCATAGTTGCATAGTATTTACATAGTATTTGGGGTTGAATAAAGACATAAGTCCATCAAGTCCAACCCATATAGGTCCACTTTAGGAATACTTGTATCCCTGAATATTACGGTCCCTCAGGAAATCGTCCAAAAGTTTCTTGAAAAATTCCACACTCTTAGCTGAAATCACTGCCGGTGGGAGTGAGTTCCAGACCCTAACCGCTCTTACTGTAAAGAACCCCCTTTGCCCCTTGTTTCGGAATTTTGTTCTCCACCAATTTTAGGTAGTGGCCTCTAGTCTTTGTAATGGAGTTAAACTTAGAGTTTGTTGCCAATGTTGCTGTCACCATTGAACATCTTGTACATGAAAATCATATCCCCCCTTAATCTTACTTCCATCAGCTCATCCCACACAATTATTACCTTTTTGTATCACCTACCCTTCCGACTATATTGTAAGCTCACATGAGCAGGGCCCTCCTACCTCCTGAATTTATATTGTATTGTAACTGTACTGTCTCCCTCCCTTTTGTAAAGCAAAATGTGGTTATGTTTGGCAGGCAGTTGACACTTTGGGTAAACTTTTATTTTAATAGGCTCAACACTAACAGGGTTATTCACTAAGGCCTTATTTACACCTAGGCGGCACAGTTTTTGCCTTTTTTTTAAGCGCGCTTGCAGCATGCGGTTACTTGCGCGTTTATGCGCATTGCACACATTTTTAACGTGCGTACATGAAGTTGTAGAACAGAGGCAAATTTTTCCAATGACAACTGCCTAAGAGGGGATTTCCCTTACACTGTAAAGATATTCTCTCACTTTCTGATTGAGAAAGTGAAGGGTTAATCTCCCTAATGGGACACAGACGGCAACAAAAAAAATTACAGTGGTTTCAACTCTCGCTTACGCTATTCAGAATTAAAATAAAACGTTTTTGCTTTAGATATACTTTAACTAAGCTTATGTTCTATAACATGGGATAGGGAACCATGAATGTCAGCAAGCATTGGAATCCAGACACCCATAGAATATAATGACTGAGACCAGTATAAATTATTTAATGTGCGTGTTTTCTGCTTGGTCCTTAAAGAAACAGAATATTGATGCTATATAAACATATTTATACTAGGCATTTTAATGTGTGTCAATTGCTAATTACACTGACTGGTAGTTTATTTTTGGGTAAAAGAAAGCTTCACAGTGCTATTTCTGATTCCCTTTGATAGTTCCAGACCAATCCCCTTGTCTTAGAACTAAATATCCTTTGTAATTTAATTTGATCCCTTTAGATTTTTTTTAAAGTGTATTTCCATGTTTGCAGTCAAATTTGAGAAATTGTTATGTGTTCCTATTCAAACAGCATACTGATTCTGGTAAATCTGTCTACAATGACCCAAAATAATTTCTTAGGCCTGGTTCACACCTAGGCGTATTGCATATGCGCTGTTTTTTACCGCGATTCACGGTAAAAAAAAATCGCGCGACCAACGGGCGTTTACGAGTGCTACTTGGCTGTATCCCAATGGAAACGCTCAACAAAAACTGCCCAAAGTAGTACATGTACCTTTTCAGGCGTGGGCCGTTTTGTAGCGCGTTAGGGACGGGCGGAAATACGCCAAGGTGTGAACCAGACCCATTGAATACAATGGGATTTAGATGTTTGAGCGTTTTGTAGAGCGTTCGTCGAGCGTAGAACGCGCTACAAAACGTTCAGGTGTGAACGAGGCCTTACTGTTGGTCAGACTGCAGGCCAAATAATTTGTGAGTGAGTAAGACAAAGGGCAACAGACTGAGATTCCTCTCATTATGACATTGTTCACATCTAGTTTACAATTGATAGTGAGATATGCCAGCACAATACAGACATGGAAAATGTTTATAAACATTAACTCCCCACCCAACTCAAGTGCCCTCCTTGAAATTGCAGAGACTGGAAAAAACAGTTTTGGAGTTTTCAGAAAAAAGAGCAAGTAACAATTTCTAAATATGTTTTACATTGTGGTATGTGAATGGTAACTTGTAACAAACAAAATAGGTGTCGTCATCATAATTTAGCTGAAAAATGGAAATACACTTTAATGTTTGAACCTTGTGACCCCTCATTAAATGGCTTTTTTTTTTTTTTTACTGATGAAGTGACAGAGAACAGTGAAGACATTGATGAAGAAAAAAGCAGCACTAAACGCGTGTATGATGAGAGCCTCGTTTTAGGAGTTTATGTCCATCGGGCTGATAAATTGAATACTGACCTTGTCACATCTCGGCCCATGGTTAAGATTTACCTAATTGACCAAAAAACAGGTGAACATGTCAAGAAAGATTACAGGTAATTTTATTTTTACGTCTTGGAATGTTCATAATGGGACTTACTCACATCTACATACATACTGTTCTTTTGATTTGGTTAATATATACTCATCACACACTAACGTATGTGTAACCAGCTAAGTGTTTTTAATCACAAAGTAACCAGTTGAATGTATTTTACATATTAGTTAGGTTTAGTACATCCTACTAAAATTTTGGCATTTAAAGTTACCCCGCTCTGAATTTTGTTAATCTCAGTCAGAATGAGAAAACAGAAACCATGCCTTATAAAAATTGACATAGTTATTACGGTTGAATAAAGACACAGGTCCATTGAGTTCATCCTTTTGGGTTTCGTGTGCATGTGTGTGTCTGTGTGTGTTTGTTACTAAGATTACTTGTACCCCTGTATATCTTGTGTGCTGAGAAAAGTATCTACATATTTCTTGAATTATTCCATACTCTCAGCCGATACCACTGTCTGTGGAAAGGAGTTGCACAATTTTATAGCTCTCACAGTAAAGAATCCCCTACGCTGTTTATGATTACATCTTTTCCCTGTCAGTTTCAGATGGTGGCCTCTTGTATTCTTGACTGAACTAACAGTAAACTGTTTATTACGGATTATCCCATCACCATTAAACAATTTGTACATTAATACCATGTCCCCTCAGTCTCCTCTTCTCTAGCGTGAACAAGTTTAATGCATGCAGTCTTTCCTCACAGTTTAGGTCCTCCTTTTTATTAGCCCTTGTCTGTGACTCTCTCCAGCTCAAAGACATCCTTTCTGTGGATCGATGGCTAAAACTGAACAGCATACTCAAGATGTGGCAGAACCAGTTTTTTTCAGGGGCAGAATTATGTATTTGTCTTTTACAGTACATTCCTTTTTTTTTTAAATACATGATAGAACCCTGCTTGCCTTATTTGCTGCCGCCTGGCATTGCATGCTGTTACTAAGGCGACAATCCACTAGGACTCCCAAATCTTTTTCCACCTCCTGATTTGCCCAGTAGAACCCCCATGAGTGAGTAGCTCACTTTCGTGTTTTTAACTCCAAAATGCATAACCATACACTTCTCAATAGGGATGCACTGATACCGGTATTTTGGTACAGAGTACGAGTACCGATAATTTTTTTCCGGTACTCGCCGATACCAATTACCAAGTAGCGGAAGTCCCATTCAGGAAGCCAGGTGGCATGTAATGATTAGCACACTGCTAATTAGCCGGGAAGCCGGGCAGTGTGTAAAGACACGCCACCTGACTTCCCGATTAACAAGAAAGTCCCCTCTTACCTTGGTATGTCCAGCCTGTCATCCCCATGTCGCGTCATTACATGGCGCCCGGCTTCCTGATTGGCCGGCCGGCTCTGGCAGGGTACCAGAGGAAGGCCGCGCTGGAGAGGCCCCGGGGATGACAGACTGGACATACTAAGGTAAGGTAACCTTACCTCACGAGGACGAGGGAGCATGAAGCTAGCTTCCCGACCAATCAAGAAGCTGGGCAGCGTGTCATTACAGTGCCCGGCTTTCTGATACCGGAAGTACTCGTGCTAGGCATCGGAGCATTTGGACGAGTACTCGCCCAAATACTGGGAATCGGCACCGATATCGATAGTAGTATCGGTTTCGGTGCATCCCTACTTTTCAATATTAAATCTCATCTGCCATGTAGATGCCCACCCCCCTATTTTGTCCAGGTTTTCCTGTAATATTGCTAGGTCTTCTGTCAAGTTTCCTATCCTAAGAATTTTGGTATTGATCATTGCTCATTAAGCATGTTATTAAGACAAGATGGAGCTCCTCAACATTTGTTTATGATCATCTAAACCAGTTTATTCAATAAATATATTTGTCTTGTGATATAGTAATTTGATATCCTGTTTTAATAGAGTCACATCAACTTATTCGCGTTCAACCTCTTCTGTGATATTTTACATAGTTTACCAAAAATGACAAAAATGGTTCCTAAAAGACTGCCATACCTTAAAGCCATCAAAGTGTACTTCTTCCTTGATCGGTGAAGTGAAAGTAGTCAAGCCCTCTTGAGACATTTACTAGCACCTTCTTTAATATTTTAAATCTACTGTTGGACTACCCAGACAATGCATCAGTTTAAAACAGGCGGCCGCCCGGTATATATTGAGCAGCAAATAATTCTTGATTTAAAGCCACAATTTATAATATTTTTATTTTCATGAACAAAAAATATGCATGGAATAATTATAGGTAAACATGTAAAAGTCTTGGATTATTGAAGCATCACGGTATTAATTTTTTAAAACCTATGTGATTTGTTGTACTATAATCATAAGACTGATCTGTCTATCTAACTTATTGAGTTTTGAAATCTGGTAAAGTGTAAGCAAACCAAAAATCTATTTGTCATAATTTTTTACTGTATATCGTTTTCTTAAAATATAACTCCAGTTTTGTAGAATATAAAAAATCCTCTCTGGGTGATCAATGTACATTGCAAGGATTTGAACAAACTTTGTTGCAGATTCCTAATTTTTGTTTACTCTTTCGAAAGCTATTGCTTTCACCATGTCTTTTCCAAACTGATTTCTGAATAGAAGGGTCTGGGTTCAATATAAGCACCTGATGCAATTTCAGTGTTCTCTTGAGGAAATTTGCAGTGTCTGTATCCCTTCAGAACAGTGGTTCTTAACCTTTCTAGGGCCGGGACCCCTTGGTAACATTTGCCAAGTCGTGGTGACCCCCCCTAACGGTAACATTTTAGGGATGACTCTCACCTAGCATAGCAGAAATCACACAGCGACCTACAGATTGAGAACCACTGCTGAAACGGCTAAAATGGCAAACCATATAACACAAGCCAAGGGTGTCAGCTTTTATTATTAATAATAATAATGATAATAATAAAAGGTTTATGTTTTCTTTTGGAAAAAAATTACTATTTTATTATTTTATTGATATTGTAAAATGCAATAGCCAATAGCAAGCTGGCTATTGCACCCACACACTGCCTGCTGTCAATCAGCATGGGAGGACCTGATGGAGAACTTTCTCCTTCAGGCCCCTCCTCTGCTGATTGACAGCAGGCAGTGGGCAGATGCAATAGCCAGCCTGCTATTGGCTATTGCAATTTGAAATATCCAATAGCAGGCTGGCTATTGCTCCCAGCATTAAAATAAAATAAAAAGTTTTAAAAAATAAGATTAAAAAGGAGAATTTAAAAAAAAAAAAGATAAATAAAAATAAAAAATGCAAACAAAAAAAATAAAGTCTATAAAATTAAAAATAGAACAAAACTTTTTTTGGTGTGTCATTTTAAATAAAAAAATGTTTTTATTATATTATAATCTTCTGAACAACAGGAACAGACAGCAAAACAAACGTGACCCTTCCCTATGCTATCCAAAACTAACAAATGTTTTTTTTGGCTGGAGTTACATTTAAAAAATTTACCTGTTCCGACTTACATACAAATTCAAATTAAGTACAAACCTAAAGTCCCTATCTTGTATGTAACCCGGGGACTGCCTGAAAAAATACACTGCATTCAAACATGGAGAGCCACAACAAAAGGCTGTCGGCTGCAGAGGAGTTTATGACTACAGCACTTTACTGTGCAGAGATAGTAGGGAGCTTAGATAACCCTCTGTCCTCCCAGATGAAACAAAATGCTAATGCTTGTGTTTGCAGTCCAGATCACACTCTAGAGACACTACTCTTGAGCAACATACCTGATTAGGATGGGTTCACACCTGGGCGTAGCATAGGCGCATTTTTTTCTGTGTTTTTTTTAGCACGTTTTTCCGTTCAGTGAAACGCGCATTTCACTGGCGGTATGATTTTTAAAAAAAATGTTTTTCCTTTTTTCTTCTTCTTCTTTCTTCTTTCTTCTTTCTTCTTTCTTCTTTCTTCTTTCAAACTTCCCGCCGGTTCCGCCACCCTGCGATGCGGCCGCTCGCAAGGGACGGAAGTCGGCAGCCGCCGGAGGACACATCGGGGATTGCGGACAAGGTAAGTCCTACGCTGTATTCCCGAGTGTGGCTCGGGATTACCGCTTTGTTAACCCCGAGCCAGACTCGGGAATACCAATGGAAACGTGTGGAAAAACGCCCCAAAGAAGCTCCTGTACTTGTTTCGGCGTAGGGCGTTTTTCAGCGCGTTTCCACGGGCTGAAATACACCCAGGTGAGAACCATGCCCATAGGGAAGTATGGGATTTCACTGTTTGAGCGTTTTTCAGCGCTTCGGTCAGCGCTGAAAAACACCCAGGTGTGAACCCAGCCTTACTGCAGAGGAATTTCCAAGTCCCAGGATTCAGTAGAGTACAGGGAAAGGGCAGGCTCTGCAGCTAACCCTTTTGCATCCAGTTTCTATGAAAGCTTTGTACACCACATAAGACACAATAGCATTAATTCACATCTGCTGTAGCCCTGGGGGCATTTCTATGACGGTTAGTGGGCCTTGTGGGAGGCTGGGCATAAAACAGGCAGGAAATGTGCCTGCTGCAATGCCCAACATTCAGAGACACACTGTGGGGAGGAAAAGGGCGGAAAACTAAAGCGCAGTTTTCCACAAGCTTCAAAAGCAAGGAAGCGGAAAAAAAACAGATGGGGCTGGAGTTTTTCTGTAAGCAAATACTTTTTTTGTAAATCTGTTGCAAAGTTTCTTTCCAGGAGATCTTGTCAGTAAAATCACTTCCTCTTTTATGCTCTTGTGTTCACTCTGTCAGTTGGCTTTTGGGCTTTGCAACAGATTCATAAAAAATTACTTTAAAACTGTATACAGTGAGACATGATTCCAAACGTGGTGCCAAACAATGAAAAAGTAATTACCCAGTCAGTGGAACCATATTTAGAATGTAAAAGTTGCTCAGGTCCTGTTCCTTATGTAGTTACCCGGTGCAGGAGCTCAGTTGGTATACGTGGAATCTTGATTTCTCAGTACAATTGCAACTCAGTTGAAGTATCCTGTATTCATTGTGACTATGAGGCTTCCTGCAGTAAATTAAGACTAAAGTTCTCATTAAATAAAATTCCATTCTGTTTTGCAGTACTGAAGCAGCTTCCTCATTGCACGACCAAGAAAGAAATGAACATATTCTCCCTACGTTCACACAACCGTATGACTTCAAGCGGCTAAAAACGCCTGCACCTGAATGGGACGAGCAAATCATATTTAACGAGCGGTTTACTTATTTTTTGCACTTGAACAAAGACAGTCCAAATGTTATCATTTTCTTTGAGGTATTGCCACTTTTCCGCATTATTATTCAGTGCACGAGTTGTTTTAGGTTCTCTAAGGTATATGTGATACATACGTTTGGGGTACAACTGTGTCTTAGGGTGTGTTCCAAGGCAAAGTTTGTTGGCATTGTGAAAAGTACCATGCTTTTGCAGCTAAAATTGAGATAACCCTGTAATGTTTTTTTTAAATGTGTTGCCATTCTTACAGCATATGGAAATTACCGTATTTGCCGGCGTATAAGGCAACTGGGTGTATAAGACGACCCCCTAATTTTCCAGTTAAAACATAGGTTTTGGGCTATACTCGTCGTATAAGACTACCCCCCTTCCGAGGCTTCATATTTCCTTCTTCTTGCTGGAGCCATGATGGGGTCTTGTCTACCAGCCATTTTGTTTAAATACACCCACTAATCTGTCAGCCCGCTGGATGTGCAGAAATACTGTATGTACGGTAGCTTCGGCTACATACAGTATACTGCGCTGAGCCAATCATGGCGAGCGATGTATTCTATTAATGAATACAAAGCCTGCTCGGATTGGCAGAGATTGTGTACATTGCTCGCCGTGATTGGCGGGCTGACAGACTAGGGACGTTCGTTTTAGGCCAACTTGGCCCAAACGAACTAAAGGTTCACATTGTATACCCGCGTATAAGACGACCCCAGATTTTCATGGGATGTTTTAACTATAAAAAGATGTCTTATACGTCGGCGAATACATTATACTTTTTTAATAAATATTTCTTGCCTTTCTAGAGGTTTGTTTGGAGCAGGATTATATATAGGACTTGACAGGCAGCTTCTATTGCTTAGAATAGATGCATAAAAGGGAGTTAGGTTTATGGTGCTGCTTACACTTGTGTGCATTTATGTTAAAAGAATTACAATTATCAAAGTAAAACTGCCATGGCTTAAAGTTACAATTGAATCTGTTTTTTATTTTTCCGTCATTGGTTCCCCCTTTCCCCTCAACTTGCTTATGCTATTTTTAAATAAAACCTTTCTGTTTTCATTACATACCCTATTTTAGACCCATTGACGTCATCACTGCATCTCTGCCTCTTTGTGCAAGGCAGGTAGATTATGGTGGGAGGGGTCAGCTAGGTACTGTACATACCTTTCTGAAAACATCACAGCACCCTGCATCAGTACTCGTCTTAAGAGCCCTCAGCCCTGATGTAAGCAGTGGCTCATGGGTGGAGTTATACAAATATCAAAATGCCTTGATGGGCATTTGCATGCAGACTGCCTTCAGTAATAACCACATGTGATGCTGAGCCTTCATGAGTGAAATAACTGAATTTCAGAAGTCTAGATGATGCTGAATGTCCTTCAGCCAGAAAATGAGACGAGTGCTATCTGAAGGTACAGCTTCTTGCGCACACAGTGAGGAAGCTCACAGTGCGCAGTGAAAACAGATTTAAAGGAGAACTATGAGGTGAGTGCTTTTCACTCACCTCATAGTTCTAGTCTACCTGTGACAATGAGACTGTCGCAGGTCGGCTCAGTAGATTGGGAGGTGAGCGAACACATGCCGGGGTTTGCTCACCCCTCGATCCTGTCACGGCTCTCTGCCGTGACAGGAGAGGGGCTGGATTCCCCCCTCCCCGCTCCGATCCTCCAGCGCTGACTGGCGGAACGGACGGGGGAGGGGGCGGCTACAGCTGGCTCTGCCTCTAGATAGGCAGAGCCAGCTATCGGTCATGCAGCTGGGCGGATCCCGGCACAATTGTCGGGATCCGCTTCAGCTGCGGCGTCTCAGTATACCGCAAGCAGTAGCTCGCGTTATACTGCGGCATCTCAGTATACCGCGAGCTGCAGCTTGCGGTATACTGAGCCTAGGGTGACGGGAGGGCGCTAGTTTGTGTCCTCCCGTTACCCTAAGGAGAACTATGGGGAAAAGCCTTAACCCCATAGTTCTCCTTTAAGCAATTTTAGTAAAGGACAGGGCCTGTAAAGCTGTGCAAGACTGATGGTTAGACTGGAGTTTAGGTTTAAAAAGTCTTAGGTAAAAATACTGCTGAGATGCCTTGCGGTGCCTAAACTCACCTTTGTTAGTGTTTAGATCAGGGGTGCCCACAATTTTTTGTCTTGAGATCTACTTTTCAAATGATGAGCTCAATGGGATCTACCAATGAAAAAATACTTTTATTTAAAAAAAAACCAAGCACATTAAAATCATTACTGGGACTACTGCCTCTCTCTCCTTGCTCTTTCCCATCTCTCTCTCTGCTGGCTCTCTCTCTGCTGGCTCTCTCTCTGCTGGCTCTCTCTCTGCTGGCTCTCTCTCTGCTGTCTGTTCTCGCTGTCTCCTCTCTCCTCGCTCTTTCCCCTCTCTCTCTTTCCCATCTCTCTCTCTTTCTCTCTTCCCTCTCTCTCTCTCTCTCTCTCTCTCTCTCTCTCTCTCTCTCTCTCTCCCTCTCTGTCTCTTCTCTGTCTCTTCTCTCTCTCCTCTGGCTTTCTGTCCTCGCTCTCTCTCTCTCTCTCTCTCTCTCTCTATCTATCTCTCTATCTGTCTTCTAGCAGTGTCTTCCTCTCTCCTCTGACTGTTTCTCCTCTCTCTCTATCCTGGCTGTCTTTCCCTTCCTGCACTGCAGCAGCTTCCTGTCTCTTCTCTCACGGGCGCTGTCCTGTCCTCCTGCCCTGTGGTGCTAGTGTGTCTGATGCTACAGACTGGGAGGGGCACGGGTGCTAGTGTGGCCGGATGTGTGAGACGCTGCAGATGGGAAGGGGTGTCCCGCCCCTTCCCATCTGCAGCATCTGACCCATTCAGCCGCATTAGCACCATGGGAGGGAGCTCAGGCCAGTGAGCCGATCGCGATCTACCAGTGTTTGCTTTGTGATCGACTGGTAGATCGTGATCTACCTAATGGGCACCCCTGGTTTAGATCATTTCCTGTGATCTCTGAGGAGCCCCATACAATCCAGGCTTAGGTTGTAACAGGGACGAGACTTGGCACCAAAAGAAGGCGGGGTTTAGAAGTACTTAGTATATAACACTAGAAGATTAGGCAGGGTAGACAGAGGCGAAACCGAAGCGACTTGCTTTTAAGCATTTCATAATATTGCTGTAATGGACTTTGAACTCTTCCACCTCTTAATCTCCATACAGCTTCCATAGTATTCTGATGAAAAAGATGGAGATTAAATATATTGTGTGTGGCTTTTCTGGCATTGTGAATAGCAGTGCAGGAGGTGGAGAATAATTTTATCCATGGGAGGCAGAACTTGATTTTCCCCTCTAAAAACATTAAAATATTTTACCTTTTGTAGTATATTACGAATTGCAAAATTGCAGGTGCACTTCAGGTGGGCCAAACAGGGAAGCTGTTAATATTTTGTGAATTCAGCTTCACACGTTAAATAACACATTTCTGAATGTTTTGATGCATACCTCCCTTCTAAAATTCAATAAATTCTGTTTCCAGATTCTTGATGTGGCCAATGAGGATGGTAAAATCACAAATTCAGATTTTCATGTAAAAGAGAAAGGATTCCATAAGATTGCATGGGCTTTTTTAAAGGTATTTCTTTTGTCTTCTTTTTAGGCATGTGATAAGCATCAGAATAATAACATTTCCTTGTTGCTGTAACGTAGTTGTTTCTTTTTGTTTAAAGATAAGTGGTCTTAATTATGTTATAAATCTATTTTACATACATTAGACAAATACACTGAACAAGAAAACTTTTAAAAACATGTTTGGCACTGTTACAATCATTTGTTTGGTTCGACAACTGCCGAACGGGCCGGTGTGCGCACGCGCACACTGCCCGTTTGCAGTCGTAAGCCCGCCCCTCATTACAGTCATAAGCCCGCCCCTAAGGGGGGCGGGCTTGCGATGATCGAGAGTACGATCTGCCTGTCTAAGATGGGTACGTTTTTTTTTAATCACTTTACAACCATCGCAAGACTAAGGTGTAAAGTGTATGGCCACCTTAAGGGGGACATTTAAAAAGAAGTCATATGGCCACTACACATGTTACAAAGCGCAACAGAGTAGGAGCAATATGGTCTAAAGGTAGGATATTAGACTACTCCAAATTAACTCACAGGTCAGAACACACACAGCGAGGGCAAGTGCAAAAATAAGGGACTGACCTGGGTCTGCCAAGTACAGCGACATATCATCAGAATTAGGGATGCACCAATACCAAGTACAGTACTCGGTACAAGTACAGATACTTTTACAGCTCCAAGACTATACTAGAGAAAAACTCAAAAGTTAGGAGGCAGCTGTCGTTTGTAAGCAGCACACGGAGCTCCTGGCATTTGTACATCTCTGTTTTAAGGTATGATTTTGTTTTTATAAATATAAATAAAGGGATGTACTGATACTTGCCCAAGTACTTACAGACACAAGTACTGATACATTTTTGTTTCTTGTCATGTAACAGTTTTTCTAAAACAATATCGACTAATGATTTCAGGACAATGGTGGAGCGCCAGAGCCAGTTCCCAGCTGCAACCCTGGTAGTTCTCATGAAAATGCCAAGTATCTGCACTGCTATCTGAACTGGTATCAGTGCATCCCTAATCAGAATATAAAGCTATTACTTCACTGACATTTCCCAACAGCAGGCACCTGATTAAAGGGTGCTGGTGCAGGATGGCTTCCACTAGCTCAATAGCTAGTGCATAATGAAGGCGAGTGAGTGGACAACCCAGCCTAGTGCCCCGCAACAATGGAAAGCCATCCATGAGCCTATAATTACATACCTGCTTCTGAGGAAAAAAATACAGGAGTTTAATGCAGGCAGTGCATTTGGGATGCTTTCAAGGCATCAAGAGACACCAAAACTCTGGAGCTCACCTGGTCATAAGCAACCTGAATGGAGGTGAACTCTCCTTATATAAAGTGCAGTGGATTTACCTGCAAAAAAGCCAGTTTGGTCAGACGAGATCAGCTACGGCTGATCCTTCGGCTAGCTTTGTGAATAACTCTCTAAATGTTTTATAAGCAAAACTACAAAATTATAATAGGACTGACAACTCAGATGTTTTTTTTTCATAAACCCAGTGAAACCAGATGAAAATGAAATAAATCCTGAAATTATATCTCTTGGGGAGGCTTGTAAAAGTTTTTTTTTTTTCATGGATATTTTTTGTCCATCCAGGGCTGTTTTAATGTTTTCGCCCACCTTTTGGGGTTTTCTAGCCTTCTGTTGCCTGTGTCGCCTAGGCAAGGTTGACATTGCCATCCTTTGTGCAAGATTTTGGGCACTATTGAGTAGGCCAAATCGTAAAGATGATGATATTGTATGATGCCCAGCATCTTCTCACAAGATTTGGAGTAGCCCTAATATTTCATCGGCAGGATGCTGATGTCATACCCTTCTTTTATAGAAGCTAGAGCAAATGTAACCTCCCCTCTTTCAGTGTTTTAGCAAGAGCAAGGGGGAGTGTTAGGTCCAGTTTAATTGCAAGCCAGATACATATTGGATAACGCTGCTAGGAACCAATGCGATTCCATACAAATTAATATTTTTTTATTTTTTTTTTATAAATTTCAGATTGTAGGGGCTAATGAAGTGCTTAACGTAGATAAAAAGTTACGTTTACAACTTTACTATCCTCCTCGATACCGTATTGCTTCCAGCATTCCTGTGTATGATTGGTGGTTAAAATATCCCAGAAATCTGTACCCTTCCACTTTGTATGTGACCATTAAAGGATTAAAGCTGCCAGATAATGTAAGTATCTAATAGTATAATTAAAATATGAAAAATATGATTTATTTATCATCTACTGAGGGACACAGGATATAGTAATTCATAGACATTCAGATACTTTTTTTTTTTTTGTCATATGCAAAACCCAGCAAAATATAGTTTACCGTCAACCCACTCCTAGGCAGCATAAATGTATAGCATTATTATTATATAAAAGGACATGTGGGTTATGCAGCTGTCTTCAGGAGGTGGACACTGGCAAAAAAAAAGGCCTGTCCCCATATAACCCTGCCTCTAACTATCATGCTTCAGTGTGTTGCTAGTGTTCTAGGGGGTTGGATGCTTTTGCCTTTTTGCCTCTGCTAAGTTTGTCCTCAGGCTCTCTGGTTTTTTTACATGAGCCTGCTACCTCTGCTGAAGCTACCAGACCTCTAATCTCCACTTCTGACTATTTTGTAAGTTTGTACACAATTAATGAATCAGCCTGCTTGCAGACACTCAAACTTTCCACTGCTAATTCTTTGCCAACACCTACCTCTGACCCCGTTGGCACTTCACTTTTAAATATGCCTTAGTCTGCTATGATTATTTCTGACCCCAGTGAGATCTATGTTTTATTGGGTCATTAGTGCACCTAATATGTTTAAAGTTATGTCTAATATGGTTGATGCTGTATGCCCCATTAAGCCTATAGAGGTTCAGTCTACTAATCTAGATATAGACTCTCTTTTATGGCTTATTCTGTTGGAAAGATCTTCATCGTATTTTCACCTTATAGGGAATTCCTGACTGTCCCTACTGTCTGTGGACTCTCCTGTGCTTCAACATAATGGACATCTTCTTACCATGGTGAACATTTGTCTTTACATTTAGGGCTTCAGTTATGCTCAGTTAGGGTCCCAGTTTGAGCTACCTGGAATGACTATCTACCCTCTTAGCAGTTACTTTAATTTGTGAAATCATGTCTGAATGGATCACATCTTTTAAAACAGGAAGCTATCAACTCATGGATCATAGGATGAGTTTGAAGAACCTAAGCGTGAGGCCCTTCACTTAGAAGCTTTTATGTTAGTGTCTTGCATGGCAGCTATGTCTGATCATATGAGCAGGTCACTGTGGGTACGTCCTTGGGATGTACATGACACATTTAAACAACATCTTATTGACTTTGCCCTTTCTGGGAGGGTGTTTCTTTGTTGTTACTCTTAACAGTTGCATTCCCAAACCTCCCGGTTTCTCGTTATGGCTGCCATCATCACCGTAGGAGATCTGTTAATGACATAGAAGTATCTCAGCCTACAGGTACACTACTTTGTACACAATTCAAATGTTTCTCCCATGAGGATTGCAGATTTCTCAGCTGTAAACCTTCTGTTTAAGACTATATCCACATTGGTTCTTTTTTCCTAAGTTCACAAGTGACTTTTCAGTCAGTTCTATGGGCACAACACGGGGCAAGGTGGTTGTTTCGCGACGCATCCCGATATGCTGAAAAAAAAGTAACTGCTGTCCTTTTTTTTTAGGGCACACCACCACATTCCCATTGCAACGCAGTGGTGTGCACCAAGAACGTCCATGACAAGGCAAATTGCAGGGCTGCCCAGGAAACAGTGGCCAGGCAAGCCCCAACGCATCTGGTGTGAAATGACCCTAAAAGGGACTTGGAACTCCATCCTTTTTCACACTGAACGTCTTCATCCTTCTCTTCCATTAGATTGCTCCTGAGATGGCTGTTTTATTTTGGATCCTAGCTGTTCACTGGTTGATCTTACTTTAAGTGGAAATAATGTAATCAGTCTGTGTCTCTCAAAGCATGATATCATTACATATTCCATATGAGTGTAGTATTAATTGTAGTCCTAAATATCAGAAAAGCACAACATCCCTTCTAAACAGACTGGATCATGTAGGGAACAACATAAGCCTTGGAATGGTAACTGCATACACTAAAAGATGTAGTTCTTCCATGAGTTAGTCAGATAAATGATCAACCCGGTCAAGGTAACCTTTCCAGTGAATAGGGTAGCATAGGTTACCTTACTTTGTTTTTTTTGTTCAAGTTGCTGGAAAATTGCCGTGTGTAAAGCCTGCATTAGAACTTAGATAGGCATGTTATTTTCTCTTTTACAATCTACCTTTTCTTCATTCAAGTTTTTTTTTCCCTCTGTGTCCATGAATACATACTGTAGCTACACCAATATTGATGCTATGCCAACTGAAAGTATGATTTCATTTCTTTTTGTATGCTTAAACCAAGTTTAACCACTTCAAGACCAGGTGTTTAGACCCCCTTCCTGGCCAGGCCATTTTTCAGTGTTCAGCGCTGCGATACTTTGACTGACGTTTATTCCGTCATGCAACGCTGTACTGAAATGAATTTTATACCATTTTTTGGGGACAGATAGGGCGTTATTTCGGTGGTATTTAATCACCACTGGGGTTTTTATTTTTTATTATAATTAGGAAAAATTACAGAAAATTTTGAAAAAAAAAAGTTTTTTTTACATTATGTTAGGAAACATTTCGCGCGTGTCTGAGCGGACGTCTAGAGACGCCCGCTCAGATCTAGAGAGCTCCGGGCCGGCCGTTTTTCTACTTCGGCCGGCCCGGAGGCAGTTAAATGTGTTATCCCCAAGCCATTCTTAAACATTAAGCTTTATTGTATGCAGAAAGTCCAAGCCATTTGTATCATGACAAGCCTGTGATTATTGTTTACATTGTGTAATAGTCAGCTACTGTATAATGGGTATTATAAATAAAGACACTGTTTATGATTGATTGGAATTGATTTTCAGGTAAATTCGTCCACAAACCTGGGCTTTCCATTTGGGAGTAGCTTATCAAATGCTGACCTGCAGCAAGATGTTGCCATGAAGGGGTCTGATTCAGGCGAAAGTAAGCAGAAGGAAACATTCAAGTGGACTCGGTTACCAGGACAGGTGACAGTCTTAATAAACTTTTAGTAGTCGTTGACAAGTAAAAGTTACAAGCCTAAATATGTTTTAAAGGGAATGTATAGTCTTTTCAATTTAAAAAAAATATTTGTGTAAAATGGAATCAGTTTAATGTTCGTACTGCATTACAGTGGTTGTTTTACTTACTCCCTGTATGTCCGATATCTTCTCAACAGCCGTGAAAAGCCCACTATAGTAAAAATGATTTTATTCTGGTAGCTGTAATGATAGTATTTAGTATATGAATTCATTTTCTATATCACATGCCTTTTATTTATATTTTATTTCACAGCTACATGCAGGCGACGCTGCACAGCAAGAGCGGCAGTTACACAAATCAAAAATGCATAAATAAGTAGAAAAATAAAACAAAAACTATTTTTTTTTTTCTATAGCCAAAGACACAGCTCTGAACAATCATGAGATGTAGGGTTATGCTGCTGCCTCAAGGAGAATTGGACACTAGGCAAAACATTAAAAGCCTGCCACTTTAAAGGGACATAACCCTTCCCATCACACACCTGCCAGTTTCACTTAGTATCCTAAGATGATAGAAAAAGTGACGACACATGTTTTTTTTACAGAGCACATGCGCAGATCATTTCTTCTGCAAATTACAGTGGCAATATGTGGTGCTTCTCTCAGCAGGCCACAGCATTTTTTTCTCGGCTTGCTTTAATCTGGTTTGTGCTCCTTATATGAAATCTACTGTTGGGAAAAGACATGGATCACCTTTTTTTCCACAGCAACACACCCATTTCTTCAGTTATACTGCTGCTGCTCCTTTATAGTATATCTCCCTTCACACTGGTTGGGGCTGTGAGTAATTTTCTGAGGAGAGTTGTGGCAATTTATTTAATCTGTGTTATCAGAAATGTCTGTTTCAAAATGGAGGGGTGATCATGCCTTAACTTCTGAGGAACCTTCTTCTTTGATTTTTTGCCTAGTGTCCATTCTCCTAGAGTCAGCAGCATAACCCTACGTCTCAGAATTCTTCAGAGCTGTGTCCCTCAATGGATCCTGAGAAAAGGTTTTGACAGTAAGAACAAAATCCTATTATGAGATACATAAAGGAGGCATAGCCTACCAGCTCACAACTTTAGTTTTGTATTTAGACATTGCTGGGGTGCATCCCAAAGTACAGATATTGCCAAACACACCCACAGTAGGCTCCTTGCTGTTGCTTCATACAATAACATGTCAATCCTAACACGGTTAGGCAGCTGCTAATCATATTTGAACCTACCTTGGAATGTTTTAGTGGGATTGTTGATACAGTAAGGAAAGCCAGTGGAAGTTACACAGCACAAACTACAGGAAATAAGCTTTCAATGACCCAGTGAAGTTAGATGCTCTGTTTTCTGGCTACCTACAATTACACAGAATTCAGTTTAAGGTGTAGCTATACCCAAAACCTTGTGCTATGCTTTTCTGTCCCTGAAAAACCCTGGGCCTGTGTTGTTCTGTGGATGGCCTATCGGACGTCATCCCAACAGATTTCCAGGACGAATCTCCTGTCTATGTACTTGTGATGGAGCCTCTGGCTTAAATGCTGATCTGTAGAGCTCCATGCAAGAAGAATGTGTTGGGAAATGCCTTTTTGGCGAATTTGTAGATACTTGCATCAAGGAAGCTGCAGGTGGGGGCTGGGACAAGTGCATCTTCTTACCGCAGAAGAAGTCCAAACTTCCAGTTGCAAAATCTGCTTCCTCTATTTTTACAGGACAGGAAGTAAAGAAATCTCCCCGAAGGAGCCTCCGATGGCAGTAGAACCTGGCAGGAATTCTAATCCTTCTCCACTTAATCCAAAACTAAAAAATGTTTTGACTATAGATACACTTTAATGTATACTGAGTAAAATGTCTAACATTAAAACAGTTGCATTATTTTCTGGATAGCATTTGTAGCTTACTAATTGCTTTTACTTTCCTGCCTGGAAAACTGCTCTTTAACATCCATAATCTGGGCACAGGTGCACTTTAAAGTGTTTGCATATTGTTCCCAAGCAGTAAAAGAACTTTTATACAAGTTCACACTGACCTCTATAGCCACAGGCACCGTTGACGCAATCTATGTTCAAGGATCGCAACAGAGTGTGAAGTTGGGTTTCAGTCGGTTTCTAACAACTTGCAGTGCCTGCTGTTTGTTTTCTTTAGAGGGCTGACAGGTGTTAAGTCCTTACTCCCAGAGAAAATAAATGGAGAGGGACTGCAATTTCTGTGCCTCTGTTGTAAAATTTAAAAACAAATTTCTTCACAGTGCCTGTAATGAGGACTTGTGCTAAAGCCATTTTACTGTTTTGGTAAAGTACAGCTAAAGGCTCCTTTTATGAGAGTCTAACAAGTCCCAAATCCAGTTACTATGCAATGCACAAGCCTTATAAACTAAACAAAAAACGTTCTTTGCCTTCCCTGACTGACACAAATCCTACTTCATTTGTGCCTCACATGCTGGAAAGGGCCAGATATTCATCTCACAGTGGGAAGCGGTTCTGTCAGTGGGCAGGACTAAGTGAGGTCAAGTGCTGACTCAACAAGCTACAGGTTTGAGTCTCAGAAGTGACAATACTAATAGCCATGCCACATGCAACATGTTTTCTTCCCATTGTATTAAAAGCAGTCACAATCTACATGAGAGTGGCAACTCTGCTCAGGATTCAAATTCAGTCCAGCATTGTTGCCACACATTCACATGAAGCTGCATTAGGTGGACTTGGCAAGATCAGCAGATGTTTGTGGGACTTTGTAGGGAGTCGAACAGAAAACTGTAAGTGCAGATGCTGCAGTCCATATTTTTAATTGAAGACCATATTTCTACTTTGAGAATATTTTAGAAATGTAGTGCCCACAGTCTGTGCACATATGCACCTTAACATTACATTTTAAATGATAGGTTTGATTTTCTGCAGCTTTTTTGATGCTTTACTATTCCTGCATATATTGTGTCTTTTCATATTGTGGCTTTTATGGAAGCATGCAGCAGAATTTGCAGAAAGTTAAATACTTAGTATGTATGTAAAATTTGTCCTTGTAGGCATGTCGTATCCCCAACAGGCAGCTTTTATCTCTGCGTGCTGGACAAATGGGATGTTCTTTCGTGTGTTTCTCCAATGATGGAAGAACACTGGCTGCAGCGTTTGCAAACAGGGATGGTTATCCGATATGCTGTAAGTTCTTCTTTTTTTTTTTTTTAAACCATATTTTGTTTCTTATTTTCTTAAAACCATATTTTGTTTTAAAAAAAACACTATGGCACTTTTTGAAGTATAAAGGTCTTAGTGTAATTTAAAGAGAATTAAGTTACGTTAAAAGTAGAAGTATGAGGTAAGTGATTTACTATCATCCTCATAGTTGGAGGCGATATGTGACATTGAAACTGTCACAAGTTGGCTCTATTGATTGGGAAGTAAGCAAACACCTATAGACGCTCACTCACTTCCCGATCATCTCCCTGCAGAGAGCGGTGACTGTCAGTCACCGCACCCCAAAGGGATTCCCCCTCCCCTCTCCGATCCACCAGCACTGACTAGAAAAACGGATGGTGGATGAGGCCGGGACAGCTGACTCAGTCTCTAGATAGGCAGAGCCCGCTGTCGATCAGCCAGCTGGGTGGATCTTGACAGTATTGTCGGGATCTGTCCCGGCTGCGGCGCTCTCAGTATACAGGTGAAACTCGAATAATTAGAATATCGTGCAAAAGTAATTGCAGTAAGTGCTACAAAAGGGGCCCAAACCAAGTACTGAGTACATATGCATGCTTGTACTTTTCAGAGGTCCGATATTGTTCTATGTACAATCCTTGTTTTATTGATTGCATGTAATAATCTACTTTTTTGAGGTTGTGGATTTGGGGTTCTTGGGGTTTTCATGAGCTGTAAGCCATAATCATCACAATTATGACAAATCACGGCTTGAACTATCTTGCTTTGCATGTAATGAGTCTATCTCATATATTAGTTTCACCTTTTAAGTTGCATTAGTGAAATAAATGAACTTTGCACGATATTCTAATTATTCAAGTTTCACCTGTATAGCTTGCTATATACTGAGCTTTGGGTCACGTGAGGACGTTAGAATATGTCCTCCCTTGACCCTAAAGAGAACTACGGGATAAAAAGGTTACACCATAGTTTTCTTTTAAGTTCTTTCTTCCTGTATCTTTTAAGCCATGCTTATTATAACATGAATATGTATGTAAACCTAAAATCTATTTTTCATTACCTTTTTGGCATCGTGTTTTTACTGCATACAGAGATCCTGCCAGTAACAATACTTACTGTTGCAGGCTGGCTCACCCTAGCTGGCAACCCTAAACCACTGGCTCACACATAGGGGCAGCATCGTCAGCCATGCCATATCTTTGCTGTTTGGAATTGGCATATGAAATGTACTATGTCCCACACCTATACAAAAATGGGATATTTCATTTATACATTGTGCTGCATTTAAAGGTGTGTTAAACTACGATTTAACCAGATACCATAGTGCTTATTTGTAGAAATTTTATTGTAACATTTTGTTTTTTCACTGCCTTAAAAGTGTTTAGATTTAAGAGATTTTACCCTACCCAGCTGGATACACTAGGGCTGTCTCTATTCCTGGGCAAAATGCCCAACTTTATGTTTGCCTTATTGTTGTACATAATAAGGAAGCATAGGTCCATAATATAAACAATAGGGCAAGTGTGCTCAGATTGGAAAATCCCTTTTTTGTATAGGTGTGGGACATAATAGTACATTTCATATACATCTAGACTGGGGGACGAGGGATGGCAACTCTTATCATAATAAACAGTGCCTGCATTATCAAATATTGTAGTGATCTGTCTTTTGATAGCTTGCGTTGCATTGATATATACTGGATGGAGACTGTTAAAATTCCAAACAGCAAATCTCAGACAGCCCAATTCCTTTAGCAATTTCCTGTGTACAGCTCGGTTTAGCTCATCAGCTCTCTATAGACTGCATGTAATCCAATTACTCATTAATCTTCTTTCCATAAACCTTGGCCAATGAACCTGGATTTTGTCCTCTTAACTGTTTACACTATTACCATTATTTACCACTGCCGATTTATTTTTGATTTATGCGTATCTGCCATACAGCCTGAAAGAGCAATTTAATCCGATTTATACCACCATTTAATACAGTGCACTGATATTAGTTCATCAAGGTGCAAAGCATTCCCAAATATCGGTTTTCATTCTATATTACAAATTTGATCCAAGTGCCTGTCTAGAGGTATATTGTCATTTTATGGGTTTTCTGGCCACTAGATGGCAATATGATACCACTGATGTGTATATGGTTTCTTTTATCCTTTAGTGTTTTCCTTTTTCAGTTTAGACAGGTTTGCAATTTAAGCTATAACTTATTCATTGACACTTGTTTGTTTATTGACTAACTTTTACATTTCTATGTCAAAAACTGCAGTGTATTTCCACTCTTGCAGTCACATTTGAGACAACCCCACTAAATGTTTGTGTTCCTGTTCACACAGCATATCTAAAAATATATTTTTTTAAATGTATTTCTTACTTTTTAGATGTCTCTATGGTGAGGGCCTTTGTGCAGATTCCAGGCTACTTTGAGCAGTTTAATAATGAAACTATAGTGTCTGACTGAGGGTCAGAATGAGTTTCCTCTCAATATTATACAATGCTCACATACATGTCTTTAACACATTGTCCGGACAGACCGTCCTAACAATGGACATACACTTCACTGGGGTTTTGTGATTGTATTTTTGTTTAAGATATGCCATGCTGAGTAAACACACTTTTAACCCTTTCGCTGCCAAGCCCTCAGGAACATTTTTCAAATCCAAGCCATTTTTGAATTTTCTGCAATTTTTTCCTATTGATTTGATTTTCAACTGCTGCGTTGCTAGCGTTTGTAAAAGACCCCCCGAACCATATATTTTCTGAAAGCGCAGGCCCGGTAGAATAAAAAGATGGTGATACTAAATTTGTAGGCCCTGCGATAATTGCGCAAATGTTTCTCAAATTAATATTAAATCGATAAAAATACACAATTCAATTGTTAAAACACACCAAAATCAGTATCCGTGCACAAAAAAAAATATTTTCTGACTAAATCTAAAAGATAAAACTGTATTGAGATAATAAATAACAAATATTAGCAAATTTGTAATTGCGCCTTTTTGCGAAAAGGTAAAAAAATGAAGGTATGCAAAACTGAAAATAATCGACTTATGTAAAAAATTGTTTTGGTGTTTGTGTTGTGATAAAATGATACAGGTGTATATTTAATTGCAACACAAGGTATCACAAATGGCAATGAGTCACAAAGCTTTGCCATGCCCTAGCTTATAGTAGAACTGTAAATGCCAGGTCTGTACGGCATACTGAGCTGGCCAGCTGGAAGCACTTTTGTTGCTCTGTATGCCGTACGTCCTTGGCAGGGAAAGGGTTAAAAGCCTCTTTTTTTTATCACAAGGCCTGTGTATTTTTGTGTATCATTTACTCAGTATTGCAGGTGCAATGAGAAGTTTAGCAAAAAATGGGCAGGGCACTACTTCATCCCCCTTTTTTTGTGTACTGTTGTCAGCACGCAAAAATAAATTAAGAGCTGAGTGCGTTTTGGGGAGATCAGTGTGTATACCTCTGTACTGGCAAGGTTCTTGAATGGATTGAAAATGTATGAGATTGTATTGCACATTTTTTTTTTTGCCTTGACATGCACTTTTACAGGTCTTTGCGATTTTTTTTTTTTTTTAATTATTTTAAATCTGAAATGCTAATTAAACACATTTAAAAAAAAAAATTTTTTTTTTTTTTTTTTTTCACAAGGCCAGTATATTTTCCACATCAGTCACTCAGTAACACAGGTACAATGAGCAACGTAATATTCTTTTGTGTTAAAGGTGATATTTTAAAATGCAGAGTAATTTGTATAATAAAAACATATCTTAAATTCAAATGTACATGTACATACACTTTCTTGTTGCCATTTTTGTTATACAGCTGTAAGTCACCTTTTGTTTTTAGTTGGAATCAGACAATTTTTCTATGTTTAAATATTCTTGACATTCTTCCATGTATGTTTTATCTTGATTTTACTTTTCTCCCTGTAGTATATGAAATCCCTTCTGGGCACTATTTGAGAGAGCTTCATGGCCACCTCAATGTTGTCTATGATCTGTGCTGGTCCAGCAATGATCAGCATTTACTTTCTGCTTCATCTGATGCTACAGTCAGGTTCGTATAATGATGAACTTGCATGCATATATTTTATTTTGGCTCCAAAAGAGAGAATTGTGTTTTGACCTGTGACTGATGCCAAGTGGGTAACTTTCAAGGGTCAGTTTACGAAAGACAGAAATTTCAGGTAGACTCGCTCGGCAGTTTCTTGTATCTCTTTTATTTTCAGTTTGAATATTCAGGATGCACAGTCCCAGCTCTACAGTCTTGCTGTGATCACTATAAGGAGATCTCATTCTCTCCCCTGGATTGTCTGTATAGCTTACATTACGGGGAACACAGCACATAGTGAGGAGAATTTATTAATACTGGAGCAGTCAAAATCTGGAGCAGTTGTGCATAGTAGCCAATCAGCTTCTAACTTTCATTGCCAAAGCCTCACTGAACAGACTGAAGATAGAAGCTTATTGGTTACTAAGGGCAACTGCTCCGGATTCATGCTGCTCCAGTTTTGATAAATCCCCCCGTGTGAAAATCCCCTGCTTGTTTTCACTTTGGCATGAAGGAATTAGGAATTCAAATGGGGAGATCTCAATGGGACTATCAGAAGTGACTGATACCTAAAACTCTAATATCAGTTTGTGATAGACGGGCTTTACAGAGGAACTTTACCCACCAAATTAATATCTCCCAAAACAGTTACTTTTATACTTCAATATTTTTATTAAGTATTTCACATACATTTTTTTACAAACAATAAAGAACAATACTAAAAATTTCAACTTTTCACAATAAAAATACTAACAAATACAAGGAAAGGGAGAAGAAAAAAGTTGTGGGGGGTTTAAAATAATTCCAATATATCTACCAAATATCCAGTTTCATCCCTTCTACTACCACTTTCAAAGATCTGTCACTTTTAAAACTTCTACAAACTGAAAATATAGACAGTAACCTTGCTTTCCATTATCCATATTTAATAATAAACTAGATCCAGTTATCAGCAGGGAAAGAACAGCAGAAAGGGTCTTCCCGAGGTCATTCCCCATCTCCTACCCATATTTTACAGGTCAGGCTCGTCTATACTGAAACAGGACCTCCAAAGTTCCCAAACCACTTCAAATATAGCTTTCTTTTTTGTGCTATACTATAAAGTTTCTCACGGATTATAATCCATGAAACTTTTGCTTTAAAGTATGAAAAAGGAACCTTGGGTTTTTTCCAAGCCTTAGCAATAGTAATTTTTGCTGCCAGAAAAAGAAACATTATCAATCTATTTAAGTTTTTAGAGACTGTAGGAATATAATTATTGAATAATGCAAAATATGGTTCATGTGGGACTCGTGCCTTGGTAATTTTATAGATCAATATATATACTTTATTCCAAAATGTACATACTTTAGGACATAGCCACCATATGTGATACATCGAACCCACACTGTCACATCCTCTAAAACAGGCCTTCTTAAACTTCCTCCACTCGTGACCCCTTTTTGGCCGAGGAAACTTTTAAGGGACCCCAACGTCGGTCAGTGCCCCCCCCCCC
>NW_017306527.1:588188-612376 GCF_000935625.1 Nanorana parkeri | reverse complement strand
CCCAGCGTCGGTCAGTGTGTCTCTCTCTCCTCTTCTCCCCGCGATACCCTCCCCCTCCCCCCAGCGTCAGTCAGTCAGTACTACTAAGCCCCCTCCTTATCTTTACGTCCAGCAGCTGTGCTCCACTGCTGCTGGGTTAAAGAAAGTTCAGTCAATGTAAAAAAAAAACAAACAAGGTACCAAGTGCACAGGGGGGGCCACAACCTTAAAAACTACACTACACTGCAAATTATACATTAAACAGAAATAAAACAATCTAGCTTGAAGCCCAGGCCTCCTGGGCCCCTCCCCCCAGCGTCAGTCAGTCAGTACTACTAAGCCCCCTCCTTATCTTTACGTCCAGCAGCTGTGCTCCACTGCTGCTGGGTTAAAGAAAGTTCAGTCAATGTAAAAAAAAAAAAACAAGGTACCAAGTGCACAGGGGGGGCCGCAACCTTAAAAACTACACTACACTGCAAATTATACATTAAACAGAAATAAAACAATCTAGCTTGAAGCCCAGGCCTCCTGGGCCCCTCACACAAGTACCGGCCGTACCCCCCTGATGGCAGTCCTGGCTGGGGACTTGGATCGTGACCCCCCTGTTCACTTGCGGGACCCCATATGGGGTCGCGACCCACACTTTAAGAAGCACTGCTCTAAAACACTGGGGGTAGAATCCCTGATCAATGTTCCCTTATTTGTCTTGAACAAGATACCATCGTGTCAGGACCTTAATGTTCGCTTCAATTAAGGAAACATTAAGAAGGCCTCTTCATGATCTTGTACAACATTGATGCCACTCCTCCGCGAAATCTCATTCCCATGCTGCGATATAAGATAATTTGTACGGTAAGCCCATTAAAATAGAGGAAATATGTGCAATTTCTCCCCTCAGGGTTCCGGGGTGTGTACACCAGTATTCATATGTGGGCACGGCTGGTGATAAAGGGCCCAGCGATTATATAAATTGACTAATCTGCATAAAATGAAATCACTCAGTTGGTGGCATGCGCAGTCTTTCCCTACAATATGCCAAAGAGATAGGTGTACGATGTCTAAAAAAATTCCCCAATCCGATACAATCCTATGTCCAACCACAATTTAAAGGCTTGTGGCTGAAATGCTGTAGGAAAATTCGGATTGTAGAATAGAGGAGGTAGGGGCGTATGTGGTGACAATAAACTATAACATCTTCTTAACCTATCCCAAAAAAAAAATATAGACTGAGACAATGTAGGGGCTAAAATTACAGGACGTTGTTTGGGAGAAAGCCATTTTAATAAACTGATGGGAACATTAGCAGCTGATTTTAGTTTCCATAGATACCCAATCTGGGGGTTCTCCTTGGGAGTACACTGTGGATAGTTGTACCAACTGAGCTGCCTGATAATATAACCATAGATTCAGCACTCCCAGGCCTCACCGATTTGCTCGTCCTGAAGGTAACCATTTTGGAGAGGATTACAGTTTCAGGATTTCGGCTCTGCGTATAGCAATTGGCAAAGATCTAAAATAATAGAACCTTAGGAAGTAATATCATTTTAATTGCATTTATCCAAACTAGGCATGATAAATTATATGAAGACCATTTTTTTAAAGCTATCTAGCAGTTGTCGATTTATGAAAGGATAGTTTGATAGATAAACTTACGAAAAATGGGATGGAAGTTGAATTCCCAAATATTGCAAGGAGGCGATGTTCCAGATGAAAGGGGACGCGGAGCATATATATGTGACCAGACATCCATCGACAGGTTTATATTCAAGCCTACAGATTTGCAGTAATAGCATTGATCTGAAGCATAGAAATAGTTGCATAAGCCTCCAGAATATGCATTAAATTAGGTAAAGATATCCTGGGGGAGATAAAAAATAATAGTACATCATCCTCAAGCAAGGTGCATTTATGTTCTTGTTCACCACAATATACATCTTTTATATCGGGACATTCTCTGAGAGCTATCGCCAGAGGATCCATAATTATAGCAAAGAGAAGAGGAGAAAGAGGGCACCCTTGTTTGGTACCTCTGGATATAACAATTGGATCTGAGAGATAGCCTTCTATTCGGATTATTGCTTGAGATTTAGAATAAAGGTTTTGCATAATTTGCAAAAACAAGGGGCCAAAGCCCCACCTCTCTAACACTTGAAACATAAAATAAAGCCAAGATACCGAATCAAATGCCTTCTGGAGGTCTATTGAAAGTAACATCCCTTGCTGTGGGTTACCCCCATCCCATTTAGAATGTAAAAGTGTTATGATGTCAAGAGCTCGCCTAATTTGATTTGACCCTTGTCTACCTGCAATAAATCCTGCCTGATCCCGATGGATATAGGAATGTAGGAAGGATTTCAATCTGTTAGCTAAAATCTTAGTCAAAAGTTTAAAATCATTATTAATTAAAGAAGTTGGTGTGTAGTTAATTTCACCAGGTTCCTTATTGGGTTTGGGAATTAAACTAATAAATACTTTTTTCATCTCTAAATTTAGCTCTGTACTTGTCTTGAGTGTATTAAAAAGAGATTCAAGGTGTGGCACTAGAATATCCAACTTTTTTTAATAATAAAAAGCAGAAAAACCATCTGGACCAGGCGCTGAGGATATTTTTGTTTCCTTAATCGCTAGCGTAATCTCATCTCCAGATATAGGTTACTCTATAAGAGATTTATTTTGAGGTGACAATACAGGAACTGAAAGGTTAGCAAGACAATTTGAAATAACTGTTCATGAAGGAACAGAGGTTTCTCTACAAAGATTCAAAAAATTATTATGGAATTCTTGCAATACTCGTTTCGGATTATAGGTGCATGTTCCTTGGGCACACCTTATTTTAGGGATAGTAAGGTGATGGAGTTTAGAAGATAATTTATTAGCTAATGTTCCTATTTGATCTCTCTGAACATATAATTTATTGTCCGACCATTGAATACTTTTCTCCGCCTTAGTGGTCAAAAGCAAATTAAGCTCTCGACGAGTTTTTTCAATACTACATAAGATCTCGGGGTCGGGGGAGCTTTTAGGAGCTTGAACCAAACTTTGCAGTTCTCGCTCAAGCTCCACAATAGATGACTGCTTGTTTTTTAATTGTCAAAGCACAGTTACTTTTAAGGCATGCCAACGGTCAAGGTTGCCTTTGTACTTATTTCAGCTCTAAACTGAATTTTCAAGCCCTAAATGGCTGGTGTCCTAGCTGATTACACGTGCAGGACCATGGCAACTACAATCCAAATAGAGGCTAAGATGGCCCCTTCCTTGGCTGTAAGGGATAGGAGTGTGTAGTTCTGCTTCAAGTATATATGCACAGAACTCCAATAGCAGTGTGAATCGTGTTGAGTAGAGCCTGCAACCGATATTAGATGGCCATTAGAATTATTACGGACAGACTGAAATGCATTTATGCCTTAAAATCGCTTGTAAGAAATTTCACTAAATGTGCTGCAGCTTTAATTAAGTTCCTTTTTAAAAGAATATTTATTTGGCAGCTTTCCTTTAAATTAAATCAATTAGTTATAAGGTGGAATAGATCACAGAAACTGTTGTCTTAGAGCTTGTTCACACCAGATGTACATTCATGCATTTTTGTCTATTTTCTGATGTAGCCAAAATGCACGGACATTATATAACCTATTATTTTATATAGGACCTCTTCACACCAACGCACTGTGTTGCAGTGAGTTGGAAAAAAGTCCTTTGTGCTTAATTTTTGGTTTGTTGACCTGAAAAAAAAGCAATGCATTCAACACAAAGGATGTTGTTTATGGTCTGGTATGAATAAGATGTATACTTCTGTCTGTTGAACATTTCAAGTACCTACTGCTTTGTGCCATAGGAGAGAACAAATTGTATTCAAGATATTGATCAGAATGCTTAGCTCAATATTATGTGACTAGTTTTGTCAAGCAGAAACTAAATGCCATCCTGTATTAATGAAATGTAATATAATACACCAACTATTTTTTCCCCACAGGCTGTGGAGAGTTGCTAAGGAAGTTTCATCTGCCATCAAAGTATTACCTCACCCATCTTTTGTTTACACTTCAAAGTTCCACCCAATGTCTGATGACCTGGTTGTCACTGGATGCTATGATGCTGTGATTAGGGTGTGGAATGTAAAGGTGAAGGAGATCAATGGACAGCTTCTTCAAGAGTTTGAGGGTCATAAAAGTTTCATCAACACCCTTTGTTTTGATGTGGAAGGTGTGTTCTAAGTATCTGTTATTCCTTCTATGTGTATGGCTGTTTTACACCTTTTGTGCATTGCATGCAGTGTGTGCGTTGGTGATAGGAGCATTCCAAAATTTTTTGGTATTTAGGGATCAGACTTAGAAGAATGTCTAATACAGATAGAAGCAGAACTTTTAGCTGCCTTTACTAGTAAAGTAACATACTAGTAACGGTATGTTAATAATAACATACAGTTATGGCCAAAAATATTGGCACCCCTGCATTTCTATCTATCTATCTACAGAAATGCAGGGGTGCCAATATTGTTGGCCATGACTGTACATAATACTTTGCTTCTGGTTTAATTTAAGCTGCTACTGATTTGCATTGAGTAGAGTCTGAGTTGCCTCAAGCTGCATCTGAGATACCTTGAGCTGCTTTTGCATTTACATTACAGGTATGGGGAATAAAATTCCACATAAACGAGTACCTTCCTAATGCAGCAGTTAAATGATATTTCTCTCCCGTTCATTGAAGGACACAGGACAACAGATCGTAGATCCTGAATGGTAGGGTATATCGAAACCTGCAGGATTAGGACGCTAGGCACATAACAAAAAGACAAAGACAAGACAGCCTAGGGGTGGCCCCTGCTGGTGGCCCAACCCCTCACTTGCTGACAAGTCTCCAGTTTTTTGCCTAGCGTCAGGAGTAAGGAGCTGGGTTTGGTCCTGGACACTGTCGCGGCCCGGGTCTTTCTTCCTCGGGACAAGCTCCTGAAACTCCGTTCCAAGGTTCGGCTACTGAGGACTCGCCAATGGTCGCCCATTCGCTTTTGCATGCAGGTCCTGGGTCATGGTGGCCTCCTTCGAGGGGGTGCCCTTTGCGCAACATCATACCAGGACCCTGCAGAGGAACATCCTGGTGCAGTGGGACAAGTTCCCCCTGTCCTTGGACGGGGAGATTCGGATCTCTCGGGAGGCAAGGGCCTTCTTGCGGTGGTGGCTTCAATCACCGGCCTTGGTGCCGGGGAAGTCTTTCCTTCCCGTGCACTGGACGGTGGTCACCACAGACTCCAGACCTGCGTGGCTGTTGAGAGCCGGGTCTTGAAGGACCGGGGGTTGTCCGATGCGGTCGTCTCCACTATGCTCAGGATGCGCAAAGCGGTCTCTCGGAGGATTTACCATCGTACATGGAGGGCTTATTTTGCCTGGTGTGAGGCTGGGGCACTGTCCCCGCGTTATATTCTCCGTCAGCAGAATTCTTGCTTTCTTGCAGCGCGGGGTGGCTCAGGGGCTGGCCTTGAGTACTGCGAAGGGCCAGATCTCTGCCTTAGCGGTGCTGTTCCAGCGGCCTTTGGCGTCTTACGCTCTGGTTTATACCTTTTTGTTCAGGAGGTGACGCGCATTGATCCCCCCGTCCGCTCGCCTTTGGCTCTGTGGAACCTGAATCTCGTGCTTTCCGTGTTGCAGGAATCTCCTTTTGAGCCTCTTCGGGAGATTCCGCTTTTGTCCTTGTCACAGAAGGTGGCCATCACTTCTGTGCGGCGGGTTTCGGAGTTGGCTTCCTTGTCCTGCAAGTCTCCGTTGCTGGTGTTGCATAGGGACAAGGCGGTTCTCCGTCTTAGGCCGGCCTTCCTGCCTAAGGTTGTGTTGGCATTCCATCTGAATGAGGACATTGTCTTACCTTCCCTGTGCCCGAAGCCGGTTCATAGGAAGGAACGTGCGCTCCACTGTTTGGACGTGGTTCGCGCTCTTCGTGTCTATTTGTAGGCTACGGCCTCTTTTCGTGAGACGGATTCCTTGTTTGTGCTCACGGTGGGCCCTCGTAAGGGTCTGGCCGCGTCAGCGGCTACCTTCTCTAGGTGGATTCGCACTGTGGTTATTCAGGCGTACGCTGTTAAGGGGCGTGAGCCTCCTTTCCCTGTCACTGCCCATTCTACTGGGCTGTGGGGGCCTCCTGGGCCTTTCGTCATGGGGCCTCGGTTTCTCAGGTTTGTAAGGCCGCTACTTGGTCTTCTGTTCACACCTTTTTGTTAAGTTTTACAAGGTGGACGTGTTTGCATCGGCGGATGTTGGTTTGGGGCGCAAAGTGTTGCAGGCGGCGCTTTGAGGGGTCTTTTGGGTGTTTTGTTTGTTGTTGCCCATCCCTCAGTGTGTTACTGCTTGGTGACGTCCCTACCATTCAGGATCTACGATCTGTTGCCCTGTGTCCTTCAATGAACGGGAGAGAAAATAGGATTTTTGTACTCACCGTAAAATCCTTTTCTCTCCGTTCATTGAAGGACACAGGTCCCGCCCTCTTTTGTGGGGTGTACACTCCTAACTGCTTGTTACTTACTGGAGACTTGTCAGCAAGTGAGGGGTTGGGCCACCAGCAGGGGCCGCCCCTAGGCTGTCTTGTCTTTTTGTTATGTGCCTAGCGTCCTACTCCTGCAGGTGGCGATATACCCTGCCATTCAGGATCTACGATCTGTTGCCCTGTCTCCTTCAATGAACGGAGAGAAAAGGATTTTCGGTGAGTACAAAAATCCTATTTTTACTACCTCTGCTTTTATGTACTGTCCTTTTTTTATAATCCTTGACTGACAAATGTCCTTAAAGTGACATTAAACCCTCAGATTTTTAAACATAAACCAATACTGTAATGTGTGCCTTACTGTAATCCATGGTTGTTTCCCTTCTCTTTGCTGCTCTTCCTTTTAAATCCTCATGTCTTCTCATGCTTGGGGAGAACTTCCCTTTGCAGCTCAGGGCCTATTCCTGTAGTGCTGGCTCAGGTTACAAACCTATACACAGACACCATATATCCATTCCTGAGACAAGGCAGTCTGCTGCAAAACGGAAGTTCTGCCCAGCATGAGAACAGATACAGATTTAAAAGGAAGAGCACCAAAGAGAAGGGAAACAACCATGGATTACAGTAAGGCACACATTACAGTATTGGTTTATGTTAAAAAATTTGAGGGTTTAATGTCACTTTAACTCTTAAACCTTAGAGTTTGAGTTAGGCTAACCTATCCATAAACCCTAGAATGTTGAACTTACCTTAACTCTACCAGTCCTGCTCTGAATTAGATTAAGAACTTGCCAAATCCAGCTGTTCCAAACCCTTTTACCTTTTAAAGTTATTTAAACAAAATTATAGATGCTTTCCATGTGTTGGACTAGAATAATATAGCTATGTAACTGGTGTCAGGTTGATCCTAGCAGTCACTTTTCTGTACCCGTGGGGGTCCTTATATTTGCTAATCAACACATTTTTACCCGTTGAAAAGATGTGAATTGAGGTTTAGCAAAGAATGAAAATGAGGGAGGGAGAGTGATTTTAAATATGGCTACAGGAACACACAGCAACTATGAAACATGTAGACAATGTGTAAAAGGGGAACTTGGACTTAAAAAAAAAAAATGTATCTGATAGGAAAAGTAAATTGCATGAATGCACAGCCCTTCTGGCAAGTTGCAAAAGCTCGCTATTACCATAACAAAGTTTCTTTATAAAGCCTCTCTGTTCCCCAGGCACTTAGTCATGGGTACACAGAAGACAAGATTATAAATTATAGTTAAGTTTACATCAGACAGATGCCCATATTTACATATGGAGCAGAATAACCCTAGGTCATATTCAATAAACCTCGTTCTTTCTGGGTTATGTTGATTTTGGCGTTTACAGCACTGCCAAATTCTGAATTTGGGATCAGTATATGCACAAAAGGTAACAATGGTAGATTTTCTCACAGTGCTAGTATTTGCAGTGGGCTCGAAAATAGTTATGCAAGTTACATACCAATTATTTGAAAAAATAGCACGTGTTAGTCTCCTTTCACACCTTTGTGCTCAAAAACGGCAAACCGTTTTGTGTGTGTGTGCCTGTGTTTTAATAGGTGTTTGTTCATTCATCTTTGTGCTTGAATGCTCATTGTTAATTCACAATGACCTTTGTTATACAAATTTTTACTGCAATATTTTGTCTATATGTTTTACATTTCCCTTCGGGGGATAGTTTGAAATTTACATTTTGCTCATGCAATATAAATTGCCAGAACACAAAATATGTGTGTTTTTGTACATATCCAATAAATATAGGTGCAGTGGTGCACTAACATAGAAGAATGCAGCCGAATATTCTATTTTACACTATGAAATACTGCATTGATATCAAGTACCTTGATTAGAGGAGATTTAAGGGACCTCTTCCAAAGCACCCACCTGATGTTAAAGTGTATGCATGCTGATATTGGCGTGGTCGGGGGCTGCATGCCTGTGGCTTTTTTTCACCTAGGCAATACCAGTCTTCATGCTTTATCTACACAGCTCACTACTACTTGAGAAGAGGGGCAGATAGAAAAAAGAAAAAAAAACTATCTAGTGCTAATTTCAATAAATCACGGGATTCCCACTACTGACATATCCACCATGAAAAATTATTGGTAAATTAATATGTGACATCACTAACTGTCATATATACATTTTGAGAAAAAATTAACATGGGAGCATATCCACTGTGGAAATGTTTATGCATAGACTGATACACTATATAGATTATATAGAGTTGTAGTAAATTAAACTCTGTTACGTAAATGGCAGCATGTGCAGCTGCTGTTTGATGAATATTCCATTATGAATGAGAAGAGCTAGACAGTACCTATATAATTATTAACAGGTTATATATCTCTTGATCATCACAGTTCAGAATAAGATGAGTGAATTACGTATCCATTCTTAATATCTTGCAATAATGAATACCTACAAACCAATGTTTTCCTTGTTTACCTGTTGTATTTTAGGCCTGCATATGTATTCAGGAGACAGCTCTGGACTTATTATAGTGTGGAATACCAGGATTAGTCCAAGTCTGCATCATAATCCATCCGAGCACTGGGCTATTTTAAAGGTAGGTATGTTGGGTTTTTTATAAGTCAATTAAAGTTTCAAAGGCTCAATGGCTGCTGGAAAAGAAACAGAATGCTGGTGGATCAAAAATGGTTTGCACCTGGGACATCACTAAGGTTATTCTCGTGCCTTTTGCTTTCAGTGTGAGAAGTGCATTCAAGTGGTACACCTGCTTCCAGCACAAAATGAGGCGGGTAAGCAAAATACTGGTACTAGTAGGTAAAGGTGTTACATGTTTTAGGTAATTAGTGTTGGAGTAAGGTTAAAGTGTTTCTAAATCCCAAAACAAATATGTAATATATTGTCATATTTTGCAGCTTACCAATCCTTAAATGTGGTGGCTGTATTGGTTTTCTTTTTCAAGCCTTTTTCCTTTATTTTCTCCTGGTGATTATTCCAAGAATGCACTTTCGTTCTCGAGTGGCAACCTTCATTCACCATACTGTATCAGATTCAGGACAACAAAAACCATAGAGGGCTACCGAACCCCGCCTGTGTGTTGCAGGCGGCGCTTTGAGGGGTCTTTTGGGTGTTTTGTTTGTTGTTGCCCATCCCTCAGTGTGTTACTGCTTGGTGACGTCCCTACCATTCAGGATCTACGATCTGTTGCCCTGTGTCCTTCAATGAACGGGAGAGAAAATAGGATTTTTGTACTCACCGTAAAATCCTTTTCTCTCCGTTCATTGAAGGACACAGGTCCCGCCCTCTTTTGTGGGGTGTACACTCCTAACTGCTTGTTACTTACTGGAGACTTGTCAGCAAGTGAGGGGTTGGGCCACCAGCAGGGGCCGCCCCTAGGCTGTCTTGTCTTTTTGTTATGTGCCTAGCGTCCTACTCCTGCAGGTGGCGATATACCCTGCCATTCAGGATCTACGATCTGTTGCCCTGTCTCCTTCAATGAACGGAGAGAAAAGGATTTTCGGTGAGTACAAAAATCCTATTTTTACTACCTCTGCTTTTATGTACTGTCCTTTTTTTATAATCCTTGACTGACAAATGTCCTTAAAGTGACATTAAACCCTCAGATTTTTAAACATAAACCAATACTGTAATGTGTGCCTTACTGTAATCCATGGTTGTTTCCCTTCTCTTTGCTGCTCTTCCTTTTAAATCCTCATGTCTTCTCATGCTTGGGGAGAACTTCCCTTTGCAGCTCAGGGCCTATTCCTGTAGTGCTGGCTCAGGTTACAAACCTATACACAGACACCATATATCCATTCCTGAGACAAGGCAGTCTGCTGCAAAACGGAAGTTCTGCCCAGCATGAGAACAGATACAGATTTAAAAGGAAGAGCACCAAAGAGAAGGGAAACAACCATGGATTACAGTAAGGCACACATTACAGTATTGGTTTATGTTAAAAAATTTGAGGGTTTAATGTCACTTTAACTCTTAAACCTTAGAGTTTGAGTTAGGCTAACCTATCCATAAACCCTAGAATGTTGAACTTACCTTAACTCTACCAGTCCTGCTCTGAATTAGATTAAGAACTTGCCAAATCCAGCTGTTCCAAACCCTTTTACCTTTTAAAGTTATTTAAACAAAATTATAGATGCTTTCCATGTGTTGGACTAGAATAATATAGCTATGTAACTGGTGTCAGGTTGATCCTAGCAGTCACTTTTCTGTACCCGTGGGGGTCCTTATATTTGCTAATCAACACATTTTTACCCGTTGAAAAGATGTGAATTGAGGTTTAG
This sequence comes from Nanorana parkeri, assembly GCF_000935625.1. Taxonomy (NCBI): domain Eukaryota; kingdom Metazoa; phylum Chordata; class Amphibia; order Anura; family Dicroglossidae; genus Nanorana; species Nanorana parkeri. The sequence goes on along the minus strand of NW_017306527.1, from coordinate 601,635 downwards.
CAAAGAATGAAAATGAGGGAGGGAGAGTGATTTTAAATATGGCTACAGGAACACACAGCAACTATGAAACATGTAGACAATGTGTAAAAGGGGAACTTGGACTTAAAAAAAAAAAATGTATCTGATAGGAAAAGTAAATTGCATGAATGCACAGCCCTTCTGGCAAGTTGCAAAAGCTCGCTATTACCATAACAAAGTTTCTTTATAAAGCCTCTCTGTTCCCCAGGCACTTAGTCATGGGTACACAGAAGACAAGATTATAAATTATAGTTAAGTTTACATCAGACAGATGCCCATATTTACATATGGAGCAGAATAACCCTAGGTCATATTCAATAAACCTCGTTCTTTCTGGGTTATGTTGATTTTGGCGTTTACAGCACTGCCAAATTCTGAATTTGGGATCAGTATATGCACAAAAGGTAACAATGGTAGATTTTCTCACAGTGCTAGTATTTGCAGTGGGCTCGAAAATAGTTATGCAAGTTACATACCAATTATTTGAAAAAATAGCACGTGTTAGTCTCCTTTCACACCTTTGTGCTCAAAAACGGCAAACCGTTTTGTGTGTGTGTGCCTGTGTTTTAATAGGTGTTTGTTCATTCATCTTTGTGCTTGAATGCTCATTGTTAATTCACAATGACCTTTGTTATACAAATTTTTACTGCAATATTTTGTCTATATGTTTTACATTTCCCTTCGGGGGATAGTTTGAAATTTACATTTTGCTCATGCAATATAAATTGCCAGAACACAAAATATGTGTGTTTTTGTACATATCCAATAAATATAGGTGCAGTGGTGCACTAACATAGAAGAATGCAGCCGAATATTCTATTTTACACTATGAAATACTGCATTGATATCAAGTACCTTGATTAGAGGAGATTTAAGGGACCTCTTCCAAAGCACCCACCTGATGTTAAAGTGTATGCATGCTGATATTGGCGTGGTCGGGGGCTGCATGCCTGTGGCTTTTTTTCACCTAGGCAATACCAGTCTTCATGCTTTATCTACACAGCTCACTACTACTTGAGAAGAGGGGCAGATAGAAAAAAGAAAAAAAAACTATCTAGTGCTAATTTCAATAAATCACGGGATTCCCACTACTGACATATCCACCATGAAAAATTATTGGTAAATTAATATGTGACATCACTAACTGTCATATATACATTTTGAGAAAAAATTAACATGGGAGCATATCCACTGTGGAAATGTTTATGCATAGACTGATACACTATATAGATTATATAGAGTTGTAGTAAATTAAACTCTGTTACGTAAATGGCAGCATGTGCAGCTGCTGTTTGATGAATATTCCATTATGAATGAGAAGAGCTAGACAGTACCTATATAATTATTAACAGGTTATATATCTCTTGATCATCACAGTTCAGAATAAGATGAGTGAATTACGTATCCATTCTTAATATCTTGCAATAATGAATACCTACAAACCAATGTTTTCCTTGTTTACCTGTTGTATTTTAGGCCTGCATATGTATTCAGGAGACAGCTCTGGACTTATTATAGTGTGGAATACCAGGATTAGTCCAAGTCTGCATCATAATCCATCCGAGCACTGGGCTATTTTAAAGGTAGGTATGTTGGGTTTTTTATAAGTCAATTAAAGTTTCAAAGGCTCAATGGCTGCTGGAAAAGAAACAGAATGCTGGTGGATCAAAAATGGTTTGCACCTGGGACATCACTAAGGTTATTCTCGTGCCTTTTGCTTTCAGTGTGAGAAGTGCATTCAAGTGGTACACCTGCTTCCAGCACAAAATGAGGCGGGTAAGCAAAATACTGGTACTAGTAGGTAAAGGTGTTACATGTTTTAGGTAATTAGTGTTGGAGTAAGGTTAAAGTGTTTCTAAATCCCAAAACAAATATGTAATATATTGTCATATTTTGCAGCTTACCAATCCTTAAATGTGGTGGCTGTATTGGTTTTCTTTTTCAAGCCTTTTTCCTTTATTTTCTCCTGGTGATTATTCCAAGAATGCACTTTCGTTCTCGAGTGGCAACCTTCATTCACCATACTGTATCAGATTCAGGACAACAAAAACCATAGAGGGCTACCGAACCCCGCCTGTTTCCTCTTATCCATAACATAGATGATGTGGTTCTGTAGTCTTTAAAATAGCTAGGAACAATGTAACTTATAGTAGTCGGTAGAGACAGAGAGCACAGAAATGTATCAGCTAGCAAGGTTTGTTTCCCACTTATTGAACATATATTTACAAAAAAAATAGGGCTGCGGAAATTAACGATAAATCCCTCGATTAATCGTTAATTTTTTTGATCGATCAAAATTATTTTGATCGATCAAAGTTCTTTTGATCCGTACTCACCTCTCGGCCGGCTTCCGGGTCTTCCATCGGAGATCCGGTGATGTCACGGACATCGACGTCACCGGACTCCTCCCCCCTTCCCCAAGTGGCCGCCGGCTAACGAAGGGAAGGGGGGAGGAGTCCGGTGACGTTGATGTCTGTGACGTCACGTGACTCCTCCCCCTTCGTTACCCGATGGAGCCGCTTGGGCCGGTGAGTACACGGCTGCCCGGGAGAGAAACACTTTTTACCGGAAAGGTTTAATCTGCTCAATTGAGCAGATTAAACCTTTCCCTGTGATCGTTTTTTTTTTCTTTTCTGACATCGGGAGCCGCGGCCTGACCGTCAGTCAGAAAAGAAAAAAAAGGCATACGATTGCATAGCTAGATTCTTATTGGATACTATAGATACTACTGCATTGAGCTTCCTTTTTAATTAAAAGTAGAATCCACAATAATTTCCTTTTTATATTTTATTTTAGGAAATAAAAGAAACTGATATGAAAGGAATTGCTGTGAATCAATTACAGGTTCATCCAAATGGGAGACGTTTGTTAATTCATACAAAAGACAGCACTCTCAGGATTATGGACCTCAGAATGTAAGCTTTTTTTTTTTTTTTTTCCTGTACTAATAGAGCCTTTTTTTTCTTTTTGTTTGAGGCATTACAACTATAAAATCATTCTGTCATAAGATGCAGTGGGCATTTGTTTGTAACTGGCAGATTCCTTCCCACTCTAATTTTTTTTACTAATGTGACACAACATTTGCAGAAATATCCAACATGACTGATACCTATTGGCGACTCAGGAATGTCTGCTAAGGTGCTCCATTGTTGTCTGATCCTGCTAAATTTATAGGTATAAGAAAACTAATGCGGGCATTTTACACTGGTGTTTTTTTAGCCTTTGTGCTGCCTAATACTCCTTCCTTTGTAGAATGGGGCCTTGCATTTTACCCTTTATCAAAAACAGTTTCAGGTTGCAATCAAATAATACATCGTCAGTAACTATACATTAATAAGTATTTTGAAACAAATGTTATTCTTTAGCATCCATTGGGATACGAGGATATAGTAAACTATAGATGTGTGACTTATTTTGCTGCCTCCAGGAAGGTGGACAGTGACAGAAAAAAAAAAGTCCAACCCACTGTAATCCTCTGTGCTACCTTGGAGGACATATCCAGAACTCGCTTGACCAAGGATTGCAGGGCCTGTTGTTAATGTGACCCTGGGGTACTGGGCTCTGCTTGTGTCATTTCCCACCTAGTGTACTAGTTTGTTAGCTGCAGAGCCATGTCGCAGCCTCTGGTATGTACCAGTCTCTGAAGACTCATTCTGTGAGTAAGCCCATGGATGGGGCAAAGATATACTGGAATATGTCCTTCGGGCACTCACTCTACGTTATGGCGCTTTTCAGACCTGTGGGTACTGTGTAAGTCAACTGCAGAGCACCTTGTCAGTTTTAGAGCCGTGTTACAACCTCCAGGTTACCCAGTCTTTAGTATCTCCCTTTGACGCAGATATCTTGTTAAGTGGATCTGTTCTATAAGCTCTGCATGGGTCACTTTTCAGACCAGCACCTCCTGAACAAGTCATTCATCGAAATACATAGAACAAGGTTCAGCAGGTGATGTCGTCATACTGTTTTACAGTATCTAACCTGAGTGTAAGAACGAACCCGTGAATTACCACTAATAGATCGCATTTGAATGGGCTCCCAATGCAACACAATGAATCAGACCTGCATAATTTTTTCTAATGCAGCACACCACAATGCATGGTTGTTGGTTGCTGCAATGCAAACAAATCAAACAAATGCTGCAATGCAGATTTGTTTGTTTAGTGCACTTTAAATTAATTTTGCAGCATTATATAACGTGTGTTTTCATATGTTGCAGCAACCTGCTGTGTAATGCTTGTTTTTTTGCGTGTTACCGTAACACATAGGTCTAAGGGCAGGTTCACACCATTTTCCAGGCCAGATCTGGTCCGGAAAATGGTGTGAACCTACCCACAGTTGCAGTGCATTCCAGACCAGAGAAAATTGAGACATGCTATTATTTTCCTGCTTTGGTCTGGACGGACTGCGCTGGTGTGAACAGAGGCCAGAAATAGCATTGGGATTGCATACATTAGGATGCATTTTGGGTCTGGAAACAATCTGGTCTGGAGATGATCTGGATGTGGTGTGAACGGGTCCTGAGGGCTTGTTCACACCAAATCCAGACCAGATCTGCATGCGTTTCTGCATATGCAGTGCAGTGCATTTTTGACGTGTTCCATTCAATTTTTTTAATTTTTTTGTTGTGCCTAAAATGGGCTTTCAGTGCGTTCCAGGTCATTTGCATGCGTTTTGGTGCGTTTCATAGCAGAAAAAAATGGGCATGCTGCAGTTTTTCCACATGCTCTGGAACTGAACGATGTAGTGTGAACTAGATACCAAAATACCATTCGAATACATTGGATGCATTTTTGATGCATTCTGTAACTGTTCTGCTCTGCATCAGCTCCGCACTTGGTGTGAACAAGCCCTGCGTGGAACCTTAGTCCTATAATAAAGGAATGAAGTAAACCTATGCAAAACATACTACTTTACCTTAAATGTTTAATGCCTTTTATAGAAAGCAGAATTAAGACAACACTAGCATCAGTGTTACCAACGATTTCACTGGTGTGCCTTTAAAAATGTTTCAGAATTCTGAAATAATCTTCTCTAATGCTTTGTATTTTAGGTTTTACTGTATATCATCTATTATTACATTATTTACATTTGTATTTCGTTCATTAATATAGACCAAAGTGATGTGTTCCATATGTCTCAGTCTACTGTGTCACTAATTTTATGGTAGTATACTATTGCAAAACCTAATTCAACACACAAACATTACTGAACATTGTTTTGTTTTTACCATTTGCCTGGCCACAGATGCAGGCATTTTTGGTGACCAACCTTTTCTGTCACCTCTCACAAACCAAAACTCAAGCTAACTGGGTTTTTTATTTAATATAAAAGTCAATATAAACAGAAACTCCAGCTTTTTTTAAAAATTGCATCCCTTTCCAAAAGGGTAAAGTAATTATTGTTGGAGAGAATTAATCTAATAAGCATGTCAGCAACAGAGAGATCACAAAGTCACACTTTTGTTTTCTAAAAAAAGTTATAATTATGATGGCAATCAATGTTAGAATAATTATAAAATAATAATTAGTCTAAGGCTTCATTCACACCTACACTTTAGGTGCAATTTGGTATTCCCGCATCAGAAAATTGTGATTTTCCTGAACCAGGAATCCCAAATATGTCGTTTAGTGATCGATTTCTAATTCAATGTAACCGTATCGGATACTATTATTTGCGGTGTGCTGGCGTTCTGCTGCTTGCAAATGCTGTCACCCTATCATTAAAGTGACATTAAAGTAATTCCCCCCCCCCCTTCCCAATCCTGCTCTAGGGACATGCTTTAAATGATGTCTCTTAATCCGATCTTCTTTACTGTCCTTTTTTACTGTTGCTCCAGCGCTGGTGCGGGTCTCCGATCCAGCGCTGACTCCTCTGTGCTCCTCTTCTCTAATGTCCCAGGGTGTCTGTGCGGGTGCACGCTGCTCCATAGACTTGCCTTGTGTCTCTCCTCTGAAGTGCGCATGCTCCTGCCCCAAGATCCTTTGCGGCTGCCCGAGACTCTTCAGATGTGCGTACGGGAGCGCGCGGCGAAGACATGGGTAAGTATCAACCCTTTTTAAAAGTTCTTTTACATTTTTTTGAACGGGTGACAGCTGCCCCTTGTAAATGGAAAATGTGGGATTCCTGCTGCAGGAAATAGCATGTTCCTGATTCAGGAATACCAAATCGCACCTAAAGTGTAGATGTGAATGTAGCATGATTCATCCGATACCATGTATACTATTTTTTATTTAATATGGAAATCTATAATAAATGTTTATTTAGATTGGCAGCGAAAAAATATATTGGAGCAACAAATTACAAGGAGAAACTTCACAGTGCCTTTACACCATGTGGAACATTTGTCGTAGCAGGGAGTGAAGATGGGATGGCATATGTCTGGAATGCAGAAACGGGTAAGTTGCATTGCATGTTTGATGTTGTCTTGCTAATTATAAAATAGACTGCTTTAAATATGGAGGGATTGTTGTAGCACAGGCATCAATATACCAATTAAGGGTATGCATAGTGTAGGGTGTGTGATGTTCTACAAAGCTTAAGTATGAAGGCAACATAGTAGCGTCTGTGCATTACAGAGCTGTTTCTGCTCCGATTTAAGATTTTTCTGAAATTTTTTCCTCAGAGGTTAGATTCTAGACACCTTTCATTTTCTTTAATGAATGGAGCACAGATCTGCTGGCATACCACAAATTCATGATACTCAAAAGACTTACAGGTTATCTAATGTACCTCTTGCTCAAAACCCATTAGATCTATGTTGGTCCCTGATGTACCCTGATTTTAATGTATTCTGAACTTTAAAAATTGGCTTCAAGACATCCTATTTTGGTATTCTTGCCTTGCAGTCAGTGGCCTCTATACAGTTCTACATAGGCATAGCAAAATATCTTGGGGTGGGGGGTTGGCGTGATTTTATTTGTTTTCTTTCATAGCTAAACATCTTGGGAGGATCCCTATAAGTACAGCAAACGTCGGCTCTGTAGATCGAGAACTGAGCAATCACATACCACTGATCACTGGTTCCCAATCTTCTCCCTGCAGAGAGTGGAGACTGTCAGTCATCACTCCCCGCAGGTATTCCCTACTCCCCTCTCGGTTCCTCCAGTGCTCTTTGGGGGGATGGGCAGGGAGGTGTTAGGCACAGCTGTCAATCAGGTGCCGGGTGCATCCCGACTGCAGTGCTCATTGGAGGGATAGACAGGGGAGGGGACGAGCACAGGTGGCTCTACCTCTAGCGAGGCAGAGCCAACTGTCAGTGGCAGGGTGGATCCTGACAATATTGTCGGGAACTTTCCCGGCCTCAGCACGACTTTGTGCTGTCAGCAGATAGTGGGCAAAAACCTGATATATGGTGAATTTTGGGTCACAGAACTATGGCAAAAAAGGCTGTGCCATAGTTCTCCTTTTAATGTTAGGTATTTGCTCACCGCAAATTAAGAGGTAATATTTAGGAAATATATGCAAGTAGATGCTCACCCTTTTGCCTTGGCCATCTTAGTGACTTAAAGTGACATTAAACCCTCAGATTTTTTAACATAAACCAATACTGTAATGTGTGCCTTACTGTAATCCATGGTTGTTTCCCTTCTCTTTGCTGCTCTTCCTTTTAAATCCTCATGTCTTCTCATGCTCTGCAGAACTTCCCTTTGCAGCTCAGCGCCTCTTCCTGTAGTGCTGGCTCTGGTTACAAACGTACACACAGACACCATGTATCCATTCCAGAGACAAGGCAGTCTGCTGCAAAGGGAAGTTCTGCAGAGCATGAGAACAGATACAGATTTAAAAGGAAGAGCAGCAAAGAGAAGGGAAACAACCATGGATTGCAGTAAGGCACACATTACAGTATTGGTTTATGTTAAAAAATCTGAGGGTTTAATGTCACTTTAAGTTGTCCAGTATGTTGTAAAGGGTGTAATATATACAGGTGTTTTGCATTGAACATGACATGCCATGAAATAAATCTCATGAATTTGTATTAAAGATCATTTTCAGTTTTTTTGCATTTGTGACTCAGCAATTATAACAATGTAATAATTTTTTTTGAGTCTGTTTTTATGTAATATCTTTGCATTGGTTTGGACCGGTTCTTTTTTTTTTTTTGTGATTTATTTACATTCTGATTTTTTTTTTTTTTTTTCTAAATCTTTTCATGCATTCCATTACAGGCGATCAGGTAGCAAAGTATTCAGAGTTATCCTACACAGCCCCTCTTCGAGATGTTGCCTTTCATCCTCATGAACACATGGTTGCATTTTGTGCCTTTGGACCAAACCAGCCTATCCTTGTATATATTTATGACTACAAAGGTAGGTATCCATTCAAAGTATTGTTAGGGCCAGTCCTTTTTAAGAACTGATTGTATTCAGAAAATAGTTTCTAGGAAAAAATCTTGCTAAAAGAGTTCATGAAAGCTTACTAGAACAGAGATATAGTGTAAAAGCTAGAACAGAGATCTGGTGTGCTCTGTTTTTGTTTCCATCAAAGAAAGACAAAGAGAAAACATATATATTTAAACCAGGAAACATCCTCTTTTTAGTATGAAGACTGTTTAAATGATGCCAACTGGTTGCTGTGTTACTAAGGTTTAGTACTCTGAGTTGGCTCCTATTCAGCTAACTTTTACATCATATTGTGTGTTCTGCATTCATTGAGTATTCATTTGGCAGAGTGCAAGGCAATGTTTAACGAGCAAGGTAAATAGATTTTTTTTCAAGTGCATACACACACGGTTATAATCCATGTGTGTGTGTATAATATAAATGTATTTTTACACAGGACTGTCTCAAACAATCCTACCTTACAAAGTCCCAGCATTATCCTAGGTGTAGTTCTTTATTTAACCTCGGATGCTTATCAGCTGCAAACAAAAAATACTCATCCAGAAAAGAAAAAAAAAATCAATGCTCCTTCTCAGATCAATAAAATCCAGTAACAGGAAAAGAAGTATGCTTACCAGGAAAATCTCATTGTAACAGATACCAAACACAGTAGCACCACAGGGCCCAGCCAACAGTGGAGCTACAGATATATATCAAAACCAAATTTCCCTCCCTTTCTACCTTCTTCTTCCTTACCAGCCCTCTCTGAGGTGTGTTTTGTGGTAGCTGCTAAAGATTATAATGTGGATGTAAAGGTATGAATATATATTATGGGCGGCTTACTAAGCCTTGCAGCACTGGATTCCTTGGTTTGAGTCTCTGCCAAGACTGTGTGTGTGTGTGTGTGCACACACACACACACACACACACTTATATTCATGTTGTTAATTGACCCTAGCATGTGTGTACAAATTGGTTAAGCACGTGTATTATCACATTCTGTATGCCAGTCCCAATCCCATGAAAATGGAGAGGGTTGAGGAAAGACCCGGCGACCTACCTCGTAAAAATTCACCAGGAAAATTCTATGTAAAAATCGGTAAAGTGTATCCCAGAGAGCTTCCCATTGAATCATCGATGGCCACATACCACTGAATTTGCATATATTATTACAAATTTGTATATATAAAAACTAGGGATGCACCGATATATCGGCAGGCGAAACATATTTGCCGAAAATAGCACTTTTGGCAAAATGCTGAAAGTGCAATTTTTCTGCCAATATAGCGGCACATCCCTGCTTTCTCTCCTTCCTGCTAGGCGCTGCTCTGTGTCCCAGCGGGCAAGAGAGATACTGTCACAGGCGGCCGAGGGAGGAGAGTGCTGTGAGCGGCCGGCGTCTCTCCTCCCCACACCGATCAGCCTCCTGTCATAGATCAGAGGAGAGCGGTGTGTGGGGGCAAAGACAGCCAGCGCTGTCACAGGAGGCCGGCGGTGCAGGGGAGGAGTCTGCTTTCAGATCGAGCTCTACTCCCCGCACTGCTCCTTCAGCCTCCTGTGACAGCTGTCAGGAAGGAGAGTGAGTACAAACACTCAGCGATCAGTTATTGCTGAGTGTTTGTAAATAATTGAGGACATGGTATGTTTACTATAGCCTCAATCATGAATGAATGCAAAGTGATCTACATCACCTCCTGTTCATTCCTGATTGTGTTTATAGTAAACACTAGGGATGTCCCGATACCACTTTTCAAGACCAAGTACTTCCCCTCATGTACTTGCCGATTTAATTACCGATACTTTTGACTTTAAAAGTATCACACACAGTTGACTTTAAATGATCCGTAGAACAACTACATGTTATATACTATGGATCATGATTGAACCTATTCATGTTAGCAGGGGAGAATTGTAAATCTATTGCTGTAATGTAGTGGAGGTGTGTGCTGTATATATGTACTACATATACATTACACATGTCCAGTACACTATAGCAATAGATTTACAGCCAGCTTCCCTCACTCAGTTTCACTCCGATCTCTGTTGCCTCACGAACCTCTCATAGTCGGAGCTGGGCAGGATCGCTGCATCATGTCTCGGTGCTCACAATTCTGCCCTGTTAACATAAATAGGTTAAATCATGATCCATAGTACATATACAGCACACACGTCCATTACACTGCAGTAATAGAGTTACAATTATCACCTGCTAACATGAATAGGTTCAATCATGATCCATATGACATAATAGTACATAACATGTAGTTGTACTATGGATCATTTAACCTATTTATGTTAGCAGGAGATAATTGTAAATCTATTGCTGCAGTGAATTTGGAATATGTACTGTACATGTACTTTACATGTACTACATATAGAATACACTGCAGTAATAGAGTTAAAATTATCCCCTGCTAACATGAATAGGTTAAAGGATCCATAGCGCATATTATGTACATAGCATGTAGTTGTACTACGGATCATTTTAACCTATTCATGTTAGCAGGTCAGAATTGTAAATCTACTGCTGTATATGTAGTACATATACAGTACATATAGAATGCACTGCAGCAGTAGATTTACAATTCTGACCTATGTACTATGGATCATTTAACCCCTCCATATTAGCAGTGCAGAATTGTAAATCTATTGCTGCAGTGCATTCTATATGTAGTACATGTACAGTACATATAGAATACAATGCAGCGGTAGATTCTTCTTGTTCACACAAAACACTAAGCCCAGGCCCGTCTTACTTACTGTTGCCTCGATCGCGGTGCCTCACGATTTTCCTCACATGTGAGGACGTCGGCGGCGCTGAGCAGAGGAGCGTTGCGTCACTGCTGTGGGCGGTCCTCCAGGTGAGGTCCTCTGGGCAGTGGCCGGCCACCTACATTAGTACCCCACCCCACAGCAGTGACGCGACGCTCCTCCGCTCAGCGCCGACGACGTCCAAACGTGTGAGGAAAAGCATCCGGCACCTCGGAAGGTACAGAAAAAAAAACAGCGCAAGCATCGGCGCTATGCATCGGGGCATTTTGATAAGTACTGGTCAAAATGCCCTGTATCGGTCCCGATACCGATGCTAGCTTCGGTATCGGGACATCCCAAGTAAACACACTATATCCACATGTTATAAATGAACAGGAACACTCAGTATAAAGGATTCCTGTCCTTTATATCTGGGGCTGCAGATAAAAAGATTGAGGCCTCTGTGTTCTCAGTCTCTTTTTCTATTTTAAAAGGGAAATATCAGGTATTCTGACTCCGATCGTTGTGATAGCGAAATATATCCCTCGCTGAGACCTCTATGCCTGGCCTGTATAAGCAGATATACTCACTGCGGACAATCCTCGTCAGATAGCTGAACTCGTCAATACCGATTCATTCAAAAGAGGTGTTTATTCTTTACATCAGGATTACAGCAGATGATAGGAACAGCAGTAGGGGTCTATTTTTAGACCCCTTATTTTCCCTGAAGCCCCTAAAAGTAAAGTAAAAAATACAAATATTTAATAAAAATAAAATATAAAAAAATGTAAGTTTATAAAAAATTAAAATATTTAAAACATTTTTGGTTTCGGTATCGGCCCGACATTTTTTTCATTTCGGTTTAGACATTTTAATTTTGGTGCACCTCTCATAAAAACACACAATGACATACAGTATATAGTTGGTCTTTAACTTTCTTAATGAGTTCTGCTTATTGTTTATTTGAAAATCTAATTTTCTTTTGAATTTGTTTAGTTGCCCAGCTTGAGGCAGAATCGGCGCACAGTGATGTCAGGGGTTATAGTCATGCTGATATTTTCACGCTTCAAGATTCTATCATTGCTGCAAAATCTTCTATGCGGATGAAGAGAGTAAAACAAAAACTGGATTCAGTTCTGGTATGTTTCCCATATATCTCATATCATTTTCAGAAGCACAATTATGTTATACTTTGCAGGTATTATGTTTATAATATTACACTAAATGGCGGGTCATAGATGAATGGGGGTGGGGGGGGAGGCTTTCCAGCACATGTGTAAAATCTTGAAAGAGAGAGTGTAATATTTCTCCACCTAGACTGAGCTCAGACAGTCCTTGTCTTTGCCCCCCCCGACTTCTTCCCCTTCCTCCAGAGATACCAGTGATCCCAGCTGGCACATCTTTCTCCTGGTTTGACTAAGGACGACCTGTCTAACACTGTGTCATATTTTTTTTGGACCCTCACTGCTTCCATTCTGCGTCCATCTCCCCTAAGCTAAAGCTGATGAATTCTGAGTTGGTGGACACAGTGAAACACTGATTATTACCCATATTTTTGGTAAAATATAAAAGACGGGGTCACGTCTGGTAAATAGACACCAAACGTGTCAAGCTTAAAAATTGCGCGCACCCGTGAAATCGCAAAAACTACCATAACCAAAATTGACCTTAGGCGACGTTTGAAAAGCTTTTAGAGCTCATCAGTTTAGTGTTATCAGTGATTGATGGCCCTAAAATTATTGCTCTCACTCCGACGTTCGTGGCCATATGTAACATGTGCGGCGTAATGGGCGCAATTGTCGTTTTCGCAGGTATGCGCACCTGACGCATGTTTGCATGCGTGTATGTATGGGCTGGCAAAACAGATGACAAACGCACTCATCAATTCGTCACCAGCTTTACATTAAGGTGCACACAAAATGGGCTTTAAACAGTAAAATAGCAAAAAGTTTTCCTGGCACACTCGCAAGCTAGCATGTAAAAAAACTTGTCTCACACTAAGGTTAAAAACAGAGGTTTGGATACACGTCTTCTGCAGAAAATGTGAAAGCCGCACAGCCGCGCCAAGGCACCTCTTATAGCGCGGTCCTAACTCTAAACTATCAGAGCTTCCATCTTGGAGCACATGGAGCAGAAGATAAAATTGGGTGCAGGTTTGTCAGGAGGAAGCCCAAGACAAGTTTTTTTTACATGGTAGCATGTGAGTTTGCCAGGAAAACTTTTTGGTATGTATGGGTGGGGACTTTAAAAAATTATTTGGAAACTTTAATTTTTTTTCATATTTATTTTTTCACATTTTTTTTTCCACTTGACTTTATTGCTATCAGGGCGCTAGGAAACCCCCCTATGTGATAGCAAAA